>NC_057807.1:232889166-233068222 GCF_018294505.1 Triticum aestivum
CCAGGAGTTGAAGTTAATATTTCAAGCAAATACCCGAGTTGAGAGATATGAAGTCTCCAACAAGTTCTATGGCTAAAAGATGGAGGAGAATTGCTCAACTAGTGAGCAAGTGCTTAGATTGTCTGAGTACTACAATCGCTTGAATCAAGTGGGAGTTAATCATCTAGATAAGATAGTGATTGGAAGAGTTCTCTAGTCACCATCACCAAGTTACTAGAACTTCATGATGAACTATAATGCAAGGGATGACGAAAACGATTCCCGAGCTCTTCGTGATGCTGAAATCAACGAAGGTAAAAATCAAGAAAAGAGCATCAAATGTTGATGATTGACAAGACCACTAGTTTCAAGAAAAGGGCAAAGAGAAAGAAAGGGGAACTTCAAGTAGAATGACAAGCAAGTTGTCACTCCCACGAAGAAGCCCAAAGCTGAACCAAAGCCTGAAACTGAGTGCTTACACTGCAAAGGAAATGGTCACTGGAAGTGGAAATGCCCTGAATATTTGGTGGATAAGAAGGATGGCAAAGTGAACAAAGGTATATTTGATATACAGGTTATTGATGTGTGCCTTACTAGTGTTTATAGTAGCCCCTGAGTATTTGATACTTGTTCGATTGCTAAGATTAGTAACTTGAAACAGGAGTTACAGAATAAACAGAGACTAGTTGAAGGGGAAGTGACGATGAGTGCTGGAAGTAGTTCCAAGATTGATATAATCATCATCGCACACTCCCTATACTTTCGGGATTAGTGTTAAACCTAAATAAATGTTATTTGGCGTTTACGTTGAGCATGAATATGATTTGATCATGTTTATTGCAATACGGTTATTCATTTAAAGTTAGAGAATAATTGTTGTTCTGTTTACATGAATAAAACCTTCAAATGGTCATACACCCAATGAAAATAGTTTGTTGGATCTCGATCGTAGTGATACACATATTCATAATATTGATGCCAAAAGATGAGAGTTAATAATAATAGTGCAACTTATTTGTGGCACTGCCGTTTGGGTCATATCGGTGTAAAGCGCATGAAGAAACTCCATAAAGATGGGTTTTCGGAATCACTTGGTTATGAATCATTTGATGCTTGCGAACCGTGCCTTTTGGGCAAGATGACTAAAACTCCATTCTCTGGAACAATGGAACAAGCTACTGACTTATTGGAAATAATACATACTGATGTATGTGATCCAATGAGTGTTGCTGCTCGTGGAAAGTATCGTTATTTTCTGACCTTCACAAAATGATTTGAGCAAATATGGGTATATCTACTTGATGAAACATAAGTCTGAAATAATGGAAAGGTTCAAAGAATTTTAGAGTGAAGTGGAAAAATCATCGTAACAAGAAAATAAAGTTTCTGCGATCTGATCGCGGAGACGAATATTTGAGTTACGAGTTTGGTCTTCAATTAAAACAATGTGGAATAGTTTCACAGCTCATGCCACCTGGAACACCACAACGTTATGGTGTGTCCGAACGTCGTAACCGTACTTTATTGGATATGGTGCGATCTATGATGTCTCTTATTGATTTACCATTATCGTTTTGGGGTTATGCATTAGAGACAGCTGCATTCACGTTAAAAGGGCACCATCTAAATCCGTTTGAGACGACACCATATGAACTGTGGTTTAGCAAGAAACCCAAGTTGTCATTTCTTAAAGTTTGGGACTACGATGCTTATGTGAAAAAGTTTCATCCTGATAAGCTCAAACCCAAATCGGAGAAGTGCGTCTTCATAGAATACCCAAATAAAACTGTTGGGTACACCTTCTATCACAGATCCGAAGGCAAGATATTCGTTGCTAAAAATGGATCCTTTCTAGAGAAGGAGTTTCTCTCGAAAGAAGTGAGTGGGAGGAATGTAGAACTTGATGAGGTAACTGTACCTTCTCCCAAATTGGAAAATAGTTCATCACTGAAATCAGTTCCAGTGATTCCTACACCAATTAGTGAGGAAGCTAATGATGATGATCATGAAACTTCAGATCAAGTTACTACAGAACCTCGTAGGTCTTCCAAAGTACGGTCCGCACCAGAGTGGTACGGTAATCCTGTTCTGAAAGTCATGTTACTAGACCATGATAAACCTACGAACTATGAGGAAGCGATGATGAGCCCAGATTCCCCGAAATGGCTTGAGGCCATAAAAAATCTGAGATATGATCCATGTATGAGAACAAAGTATGGACTTTGATTGACTTGCTCGATGATCAGCAAGCCATGTTAAATAAATGGATCTTCAAGAGGAAGACGGACACTGATAGTAGTGTTACTATCTACTAAGCTCGACTTGTTGCAAAAGGTTTTCGACAAGTTCAAAGTGTTGAATACGATGAGATTTTCTCACTCGTATCGATGCTTAAGTTTGTCTGAATCATGTTAGCAATTGCCACATTTTATGAAATCTGGCAAATGGATGTCAAAACTGCATTCCTTAATGGATTTTTTTAAAGAAGAGTTATATATGATGCAACCAGAAGGTTCTGTTAATCCTAAAGTTGCTAACAAAATGTGCAAGCTCCAGCGATCCATCAATGGACTGGTGCAAGCATCTCCGAGTTGGAATATACGCTTTGATGAGTTGATCATAGCATATGGTTTTATACAGACTTTTGGAAAGGCATGTATTTACAAGAAAGTGAGTGGGAGCACTACAGTCTTTCTGATAAGTATATGTGAATGACATATTATTAATTGGAAATGATGTAGAATTTTCTGGAAAGCATAAATGAGTGTTTTAAAGGAGTTTTTCAAAGAAAGACCTCGGTGAAGCTGCTTACACATTGAGCATCAAGATCTATATAGATAGATCAAGACGATTGATAAGTTTTTTTTTCAATGAGTACATACCTTGATAAGATTATGAAGTAGTTCAAAATGGAACAGTCAAAGAAGGAGTTCTTTCCTGTGTTGGAAGGTGTGAAATTGAGTAAGACTCAAATCCCGACCACGGCAGAAAACAGAAAGAGAATGAAAAGTCATTCCCTACGCCTTACTCATAGGTTCTATAAAAGTATGTCATGCTATGGACCAGGCCTATTGTATACTCTGTCCTGGTTTGGCAAGGGAGTACAATAGTGATCTAGGAGTAGATCACTGGACATTGGTCAAAATTATCCTTAGTGGAATAAGAATATATTTCTCGATTATGGAGGTGACAAAAGGTTCGTCGTAAAGGGTTACGTCGATGCAAGTTTTGGCACTGGTCTAGATGACTTTAAGTCTTAATCTGGATACATATTGAAAGTGGGAGCAATTAGCTAGAGTAGCTCCGTGCAGAGTATTGTAGACATAGAATATTTGCAAAATACATATGGCTCTGAATGTGACAGACCCGTTAACTAAACTTCTCTCACAAGCAAAACATGATCATACCTAAGTACTCTCTTGGGTGTTAATCACATAGCGATGTGAACTATATTATTGACTCTAGTAAACCCTTTTGGGTGTTGATCACATGACGATGTGAACTATGGGTATTAATCACATACATATGTGAATATTGGTGTTAAATCACATGGCGATGTGAACTAGATTATTGACTCTAGTGCAAGTGGGAGACTGAAGGAAATATGCCCTAATAAAGTTATTACTTATTTCCTTATATCATGATAAATGTTTATTATTCATGCTAGAATTGTATTAACCGAAAACATAATACATGTATGAATACATAGACAAACATAGTATCACTAGTATGCCTCTACTTGACTAGCTCGTTAATCAAAGATGGTTAAGTTTCCTAACCATAAACATGAGTTGTCATTTGATTAACGGGATCACATCATTAGGAGAATGATGTGATTGACTTGGGGCCAGTTCTTTTGGGCAATTCTCCCAGAATTGACCCCCTCCCCAGCTTCTCCCGGAATTGCCACTCCATCTTTTTTTACAATTCCTAGCTAGTTAAGGTCTAATTAGCTAGGAATTGCAAAAAAAGATGGAGTGGCAATTCTGGGAGAAGCTGGGGAGGGGGTCAATTCTGGGAGAATTACCCAAAAGAACTGGCCCTTGAACCGTTCCGTTAGCTTAGCACTTGATCGTTTAGTATGTTGCTATTGCTTTCTTCATGACTTATACATGTTCCTATGACTATGAGATTATGCAACTCCCTTTACCGTAGGAACACTTTGTGTGCTACCAAACGTCACAACGTAACTGGGTGATTATAAAGGAGCTCTACAGGTGTCTCCGAAGGTACATGTTGAGTTGGCGTATTTCGAGATTAGGATTTGTCACTCCGATTGTCGGAGAGGTATCTCTGGGCCCACTCGGTAATGCACATCACTATAAGCCTTGCAAGCAATGTGACTAATGAGTTAGTTGCGGGATGATGCATTACAGAAGGAGTAAAGAGACTTGCCGGTAACGAGATTGAACTAGGTATTGGATACCGACGATCGAATCACGGGCAAGTAACATACCGATGACAAAGGGAACAACGTATGTTGTTATGCGGTCTGATCGATAAAGATCTTCGTAGAATATGTGGGAGCCAATATGAGCATCCAGGTTCCGCTATTGGTTATTGATCGGAGACGTGTCTCGGTCATGTCTACATAGTTCTCGAACCCGTATGGTCCGCACGCTTGAGGTTTCGATGACAGTTATAATATGAGTTTATGAGTTTTGATGTACCAAAGGAGTTTGGAGTCCCGGATGAGATCGAGGACATGACGAAGAGTCTCGAAATGGTCGAGACGTAAAGATCGATATATTGGACGACTATATTCGGAGTTCGGAAAGGTTCCGAGTGATTCGGGTATTTTTCGGAGTACCGGAGACTTATGGGAATTCGCCGGGGAGTATATGGGCCTTATTGGGCTTTAGGGGAAAGAGAGAGGAGAGGTTGGGCACCGCCCCAAGGCCTAGTCCAAATTGGACTAGGGGGAGGGGCTGCACCCGCTCCTTCCTTCTCTTTTCTTCCCCCTTTCCTTGACTCCTACTCCTACTACTTGGAAGGGGGGGGGGAATCCTACTCCCGGTGGGAGTAGGACTCCTCCTTGGCGCGCCCTCCTTGGCCGGCCGCCCCCTCCCCCTTGGCTCCTTTATATACGGGGGCAGGGGGCACCTCTAGACACACAAATTGATCTTCGTGATCGTTCCTTAGTCGTGTGCGGTGCCCCCATCCACCATATTCCACCTCGGTCATATCGTTGCAGTGCTTAGGCGAAGCCCTGCGGCGGTAGAACATCATCATCATCACCACGTCATCGTGCTGACGGAACTCATCCCCGACACCCTGCTGGATCGGAGTCCGGGGATCGTCATCGAGCTGAACGTGTGCTGAACTCGGAGGTATCGTACGTTCGGTACTTGGATCCGTCGGATCGTGAAGACGTACGACTACATCAACCGCGTTGTCATAACGCTTCCGCTTTCGGTCTACGAGGGTACGTGGACAACAATCTCCCCTCTCATTGCTATGCATCACCATGATCTTGCGTGTGCGTAGGAATTTTTTTGAAATTACTACGTTCCCCAACAGTTTTGACATCCATTTGCCAGATTTTATAAAATGTGGCAATTGCTAACATGATTCGGACAGACTTAAGCATCGCTATGGGTGAGAAAGTCTCATCGTAGTAAACCCCTTGAACTTGTCAAAAACCTTTTGCAACAAGACTAGCTTTGTAGATAGTAACACAACTATCAGCGTCCGTCTTCCTCTTGAAGATCCATTTAATTTCTATGGCTTGCTGATCATCCGGCAAGTCAACCAAAGTCCATACTTTGTTCTCATACATGGATCCTATCTCAGATTTTATAGCCTTAAGCCATTTCGCGGAATCTGGGCTCATCATCGCTTCCTCATAGTCCATAGGTTCGCCATGGTCAAGTAACATGACCTCCAAAATAGGATTACCATACCACTCTGGTGTGGATCTTACTTTGATTGACCTACGAGGTTCGGTAGTAACTTGATATGAAGCTTCATGATCATCATCATTAGCTTCCTCACTAATTGGTGTAGGAATCACTATAACTGATTTATGTGATGAACTACTTTCCAATTCGGGAGAAGGTACAATTACCTTATCAAGCTCTACTTTCCTCCCACTCACTTCTTTTGAGAGAAACTCCTTCTCTAGAAAGGATCCATCTTAGCAACGAATATCTTGCTTTCGGATCTGTGATGGAAGGTGTACCCAATAGTTTCCTTTGGGTATTCTATGAAGACGCACTTCTCCAATTTGGGTTCGAGCTTATCAGGTTGAAACTTTTTCACATAAGCATCGCAGTCCCAAACTTTAATAAACGACAACTTTGGTTTCTTGCCAAACCACAGTTCATAAGGCGTCGTCTCAACGGAATTTGATGGTGCCCTATTTAAAGTGAATGCAGTTGTCTCTAATGCATAACCCCAAAACGATAGTGGTAAATCGGTAAGATACATCATAGATCACACCATATCAAATAAAGTACGGTTATGACATTCGGACACACCATTACACTATGGTGTTCCATGTGGCGTGAGCTATGAAACTATTCCACATTGTTTTATTTGAAGGCCAAACTCGTAACTCAAATATTCTCCTCCATGATCAGACCGTAGAAATTTATTTTCTTGTTACGATGATTCTCCACTTCACTCTGAAATTCTTTGAACTTTTCAAATGTTTTAGACTTGTGTTTCATTAAGTAGATATACCCATATCTGCTCAAATCATCTATGAAGGTCAGAAAATAATGATACTTGCCACGAGCATCAACACTCATTGGATCGCATACATCGGTATGTATTATTTCCAATAAGTCAGTAGCTCATTCCATTGTTCCGGAGAACGGAGTTTTAGTCATCTTGCCCATAAGGCACGGTTCGCAAGCATCAAATGATTCATAATCAAGTGATTCCAGAAGTCCATTTTTATGGAGTTTCTTCATGCGTTTTACACCGATATGACCCAAACGGCAGTGCCACAAATATGTTGCACTATCATTCTCAACTTTGCATCTTTTGGCATCAATATTATGAATATGTGTATCACTATGATCGAGATCCAACAAACTATTTTTATTGGGTGTATGACCATTGAAGGTTTTATTCATGTAAACAGAACAACAATTATTCTCTGACTTTAAATGAATAATTGTATTGCAATAAACATGATCAAATCATATTCATGCTCAATGCAAACGCCAATAACATTTATTTAGGTTTAACACTAATCCCGAAAGTATAGGGAGTGTGCGATGATGATCATATCAATCTTGGAACCACTTCCAAAATACATCGTCACTTCACCCTTAACTAGTCTCTGTTTATTCTGTAACTCCTGTTTCGAGTTACTAATTTTTAGCAATCGAACAAGTATCAAATACTCAGGGGCTACTATAAACACTAGTAAGGTACACATCAATAACCTGTATATCAAATATACCCTTGTTCACTTTGCCATCCTTCTTATCCACCAAATATTCAGGACATTTCCGCTTCCAGTGACCGTTTCCTTTGCAGTGTAAGCACTCAGTTTCAGGCTTTGGTCCAGCTTTGGGCTTCTTCGTGGGAGTGACAACTTGCTTGTCATTCTACTTGAAGTTCCCTTTCTTTCCCTTTGCCCTTTTCTTGAAACTAGTGGTCTTGTCAATCATCAACACTTGATGCTCTTTCTTAATTTCTACCTTCGTCGATTTCAACATCGCGAAGAGCTCGGGAATCGTTTTCGTCATCCCTTGCATATTATAGTTCATCATGAAGTTCTAGAAACTTGGTGATGTGATGCGGAGCATCCCTACGTCATCCCCATGGACTCTACTTCAACTTGTCAAGCACCTCGAGGACCAATGGCAAGAGCGCGTGCACGCACCATCGAGACCGAGGTGAACTCTTTCCTCTTCGAGTTCCACTCAAATTCATTCGAGAGTTGGGTCCTACCTCAAACGGAGGTGTTGTGCATGATTAGGTTTCAAGGTGTTGATGATGGAGAGGCTAGCATGAAGACCCAAGCACCTACGGTCGAGGAGAAGAGGAGAGAAGCGATAAGAGAGAAGAAGGAGAGGCTCTGGACACCCCGGGTGCCCGGGCACTTTGGCCCCGGAGGCCCGGCCCCTCCATGGCGCTGCTCCCTGCCGACCCTGGGTGCCCGGCCTGCAGCCCCGGGTGCCCGGACTCACTTGGCCAGCCACGGCCCAGGCCACCCCCAGGTGCCCGGGCTTGAGGCCCTGGGTGCCCGGCCCTCCCTCCAGTGCCACAGGCCGCCGGCCCGGGTGCCCGGCCCTTCCCTGGGCTGCTCCCAGCTCACCTCGGGTGCTCGGCCTACACCGCGCCAGCCACCAGCCCTGCCCCAGGTGCCCGGCCAGTTTGACCCCGGGTGCCCACACCACCTCGAGGGCCTGTGTGCCTCTTTGGGTTTTTACCCTTGTATCCCCCCTCCTCCTCTTATTTGGTCCCTAGACTATAAGTACCTCCCACCTAGCTCATTTAGGGGATAGCTAAGAATAGACACAAATCATAGAGCTTAGCTCATGTACCTCCCCTTGTGGGATTCCTCTTGAGAGAGAAGACTCCATTGGAGTACAAGACCTCCATTGGAGAAGATCCCTAGGGATTCAAGCCCCCCTTGAGGGAAGGATCTACCTAGATCATCAATCCCTCATCTCCTTCATAGGATTTGGGATGAACTCTACCATGTATCGTGTTTCCCTTTGAATGTTCATGTACCTTGTGGATCTTGTGTGTTTGTTGGTCTAGTGGATGTGTGATTGGACTTGTTCTTGAGTGTTCCTCTGGTTTTCTCTCTTGTGTTCATCTTGTTCTTGGGGATTCACCCTCCAATTCATGAAAGATCTTTACCTAGGGTTTCACCCTACAACATGATGGTGACTAGAGAACTCTGTCAATTACTATCTTATCTGGAAGATTAACTCCCACTTGATTCAAGTGATTGTAGTACCCAGACAATCTGAGCACATGCTCACTGCTTGAGCTATTCTCCTCCATCTTTTAGCTATAGAACTTGTTGAAGACTTCATATCTCTCAACTCGGGTATTTTCTTGAAATATTAACTTCAACTCCTGGAACATCTCATATGGTCCATGACGTTCAAAAACGTCTTTGAAGTCCCGATTCTAAGCCGTTAAGCATGGTGCACAAAACTATCAAGTAGTCATCATATTGAGCTAGCCAAACGTTCATAACGTCTGCATCTGCTCCTGCAATAGGTTCATCACCTAGCAGTGCATCAAGGAAATAATTCTTCTGTGCAGCAATGAGGACAATCCTCAGATCACGGATCCAATCCGCATCATTGCTACTAACATCTTTCAACACAGCTTTATCTAGGAACATATCAAAATAAACATATGAAAGCAACAACGCGATCTATTATTTACAACATAATTTGCAAAATACTACCAGGACTAAGTTCATGATACATTTAAGTTCAATTAATCATATTACTTAAGAACTCCCACTTAGATAGACATCTCTCTAATCATCTAAGTGATCACGTGATCCAAATCAACTAAACCATAACCGATCATCACGTGAAATGGAGTAGTTTTCAATTGTGAACATCACTATGTTGATCATATCTACTATATGATTCACGCTCGACCTTTCGGTCTCAGTGTTCCGAGACCATATCTGCATATGCTAGGCTCGTCAAGTTTAACCTGAGTATTCTGCGTGTGCAAAACTGGCTTGCACCCGTTGTAGATGGACGTAGAGCTTATCACACCCGATCATCACGTGGTGTCTGGGCACGACGAACTTTGGCAACGGTGCATACTCAGGGAGAACACTTTATCTTGAAATTTAGTGAGAGATCATCTTATAATGCTACCGTCAATCAAAGCAAGATAAGATGCATAAAAGATAAACATCACATGCAATCAATATAAGTGATATGATATGGCTATCATCATCTTGTGCTTGTGATCTCCATCTCCGAAGCACCGTCATGATCACCATCGTCACCGGCGCGACACCTTGATCTCCATCGTAGCATCGTTGTCATCTCGCCAACTATTGCTTCCACGACTATCGCTACCGCTTAGTGATAAAATAAAGCAATTATAGGGCGATTGCATTGCATACAATAAAGCGACAACCATATGGCTCCTGCCACTTGCCGATAACTCGGTTACAAAACATGATCATCTCATACAATAAAATATAGCATCATGCCTTGACCATATCACATCACAACATGCCCTGCAAAAACAAGTTAGACGTCCTCTACTTTGTTGTTGCAAGTTTTATGTGGCTGCTACAGGCTGAGCAAGAACCGTTCTTACCTACGCATCAAAACCATAAGGATAGTTCGTCAAATTAGTGTTGTTTTAACCTTCTCAAGTACCGGGCTTACCCACACTTGGTTCAACTAAAGTTGGAGAAACTGACACCAGCCAGCCACCTGTGTGCAAAGCACGTCGATAGAACCAGTCTCGCGTAAGCGTACGCGTAATGTCAGTCCGGTCCGCTTCATCCAACAATACCGTCGAACCAAAGTATGACATGCTGGTAAGCAGTATGACTTGTATCGCCCACAACTCACTTGTGTTCTACTTGTGCATATAACGTCTACGCATAAAACCTGGCTCGGATGCCACTGTTGGGGAACGTAGTAATTTCAAAAACTTTCCTACGCACACGCAAGATCATGGTGATGCATAGCAACGAGAGGGGAGAGTGTTGTCCATGTACCCTCGTAGACCGAAAGCGGAAGCGTTAGCACAACGCGGTTGATGTAGTCGTACGTCTTCACGATCCAACCGATCAAGTACCGAACGCACGACACCTCCGAGTTCAGCACACGTTCAGCTCGATGACGTCCCTCGAACTCCGATCCAGCCGAGCTTTGAGGGAGAGTTCCATCAGAACGACGGCGTGGTGATGATGATGATGTTCTACCGACGCAGGGCTTCGCCTAAGCACCGCTACGATATTATCGAGGTAGACTATGGTGGAGGGGGGGCACCGCACACGGCTAAGAGATCTCAAGGATCAATTGTTGTCTCTATGGGGTGCCCCCTCCCCCGTATATAAAGGAGTGGAGGAGGGGGGTGGCCAAGAGGAGGAGGCGCTCCCAAGGGGGGAGTCCTACTCCCACCAGGAGTAGGACTCCTCCTTTTCCTATTTGGAGAAGGAAAGGGAAGGAAGAGAAAGGAGTGAGGAAGGAAAGGGGGGCCGACCCCCCTCCCAATTCGGATTGGGATTGGGGGGGGCGCCCCCTCCCTTGCTCCTTTCCCCTCCTTTACACTAAAGCCCATTAAGGCCCATATACCTCCCGGGGGGGGGGGGGGTCCGATAACCTCCCGGAGCTCCGGTATTGTCCCAATCTCACCTGGAACCATTCCGGTGTCCAAATATAGTCGTCCAATATATCGATATTTATGTCTCGACCATTTCAAGACTCCTCGTCATGTCCATGATCACATCCGGGACTCCGAACTACCTTTGGTACATCAAAACACATAAACTCATAATATAACCGTCATCTAACTTTAAGCGTGCGGACCCTACGGGTTCAAGAACTATGTAGACATGACCGAGACACGTCTCTTGTCAATAACCAATAACGGAACCTGGATGCTCATATTGGCTCCCACATATTCTACGAAGATCTTTATCAGTCAAACTGCATAACAACATATGTTGTTCCCTTTGTCATCGGTATGTTACTTGCCCGAGATTCGATCATCGGTATCTCAATACCTAGTTCATTCTCCTTACCGGCAAGTCTCTTTACTCGTTACGTAATGCATCATCCCGTAACTAACTCATTAGCTACATTTCTTGGAAGGCTCATAGTGATGTGCATTACCGAGAGGGCCTAGAGATACCTCTCCGACAATCGGAGTGACAAATCCTAATCTCAAAATACGTCAACTCAACAAGTACCTTCGGAGACACCTGTAGAGCACCTTTATAATCACCCAGTTACGTTGTGATGTTTGGTAGCACACAAAGTGTTCCTACGGTAAACGGGAGTTGCATAATCTCATAGTCATAGGAACATGTATAAGTCATGAAGAAAGCAATAGCAACATACTAAACGATCAAGTGCTAAGCTAACGGAATGGGTCAAGTCAATCACATCATTCTCCTAATGATGTGATCACGTTAATCAAATGACAACTCATGTCTATGGTTAGGAAACATAACCATCTTTGATTAACAAGCTAGTCAAGTAGAGGCATACTAGTGACACTATGTTTGTCTATGTATTCACACATGTATTATGTTTCCGGTTAATACAATTCTAGCATGAATAATAAACATTTATCATGAAATAAGGAAATAAATAATAACTTTATTATTGCCTCTAGGGCATATTTCCTTCACTCACCCCTATATAGAGTAAGGCCATGGGATGGTTTGGGATCATTTGACTTATGGTCATCGCCTTGGTAGCATAATCCCCTCAAATTGTAACCCCCTCACATGAGGTGTTTTCCCACAATCAATCAAAGCAAAGCAGGAGTAGGGTTTTACCTCAACCATGAGAGCCCGAACCTGGGTAAAAATCCCTATGTTCGATACCCTCTAGAACATCTAGTCGTGCTCACCACCGTACCAAGGCTACTGGTGGATTTCAGTACCACGATGGCAAATTTGCTATATATATATATCGTGAAATAGTGTGGATCCTTCATGAAGTCCTTCGAGGTCATTTCTGACTTTGACATGCAGGTTTGAAATCCAGGTCTGATCTTCATCTGATTCATCACACGGATATGCGGAGCTGGATTTCCACCCAAGCAGTGTAGTTGATCTATGTCCTCCAAAAACTACCTCTAGCAATGAATTTACAGAGCATCACAAGAGAACACCCATGTTGGTATACATTATAATGACAAAGCTTTAACTCCAGCCGGCCGACGAAACCATGACACAAATGTCAGTAAATGACACACCTGTATTATGTATACATGAGCCATACTATTTACATCAAACTTGCAAAACAAAGTTATGCACAGAATCACATTTCACCAGTTTGAGCGAACTTGTACGAAATCTACAATGCTACAACATGTAGCAATGGAGGCCCCGTTACCCGTTTAATGGGCGGGGTTCGATGGAGCAGTGCCCCACATATAGGAAATCATAAATCAAATGTGTATTCCGATCATGTCAACCTTTTTGATCTGACCAATCATATTGATCATCTCAAATTCGAGTTGAATTATGTTCCACGATCCACCCCGATGGTGGAAACAAACCAGTAGGGGTATTGGTGCGTAGCACACACGAGCATCCCCATGGACTCTACCCCAACACCCCAAGTGCCAAGTGGACCGATGACTAGAGCATGTGCGCACGCCATTGGAAATGAGGTTAACTCGTGCCTCTTTGAGCTACCTTTAAATTTATATGAGACATGGCTACTACATCAAACAAAGATCTGTGCATAGTTATGTACCAAGGAAGCTACCATGGAGAAGCAAGAGAACAAGGACAAACCATGGCGTAAGAGGATCAAGGAGAAGATAAAGAGGATGAACCACTACTCAATGGTCAGACATCCGGACAACTACCCGGACGTCTGACAAAGTCGGGCGAGAATGTTCTCTGGACAAGTTGTCTAACCTCCAATTCCGGCCTCATCCCGGAAGTTAGGCTTCTAGCCCAGATGACCGGTTGGCCAACAGAAGCCTTGATTGTCAATCTGAATGTCCCAACACCAACCCAGACAATTCGACTGATGCACGGATGTCTGGCCATCTATCCGGACATCCGTCCCCTACTTGCATGCAAGTCGGTCCATGAGGCCTTTGTCGGTGCAACAAACCCTGGGTCTGTTGCCTAAACTATACACAGGCAAAGGAGCAAGATTACAACACCAAGGTCAGGCCAAAGTGCAATAGGACCAAGACCAAGCCAAAGAAGTAAGAAACCACCAGGAGAAAAGCCTCCCTTGCCGGGCAGGCGAGCCTGGCGAGGACGGGGTCGCCCCCCGGAAGGAAACCTCCAAGACGTCCCGGCAAGGCCTACCGGGACTCACGCGGGCGGAGCCACCTCTCGAAACCACTTCACCATGACGCACGTCGTCGATCAATGTGGTGTCGAGCCGCGAAGTGACTAACTGGCAGCCATTTGCCACATGGCAGCCTCTTTCTACAGGAAATACCTACAGACGACACCCGTCCTACGACGTGTCGAGCGAGCAGGCGCAAAGCTGCCAAAACAGCCCGGCAAAGCTTGCCGAGCAAGCGACAACGGGATGTTGAGCAGCGCATTTAATGCACTCTGTCAGCCTGCAGAGTTAGGTATGATAGCACTGTTTGCTATCTTATCGGTGCATAATGACTGATTTGCCACTATGGTGACCCCTTAGTCTATAAAAGGAGGCCCGAGGCAACCTTAGAAAGGGTTGGACCCTGTGTTAGCGGATCCACCCCCTCATATTTCATACGCTCGTAGCCGTTTCACCCCGAGACAACCCTGCCGGGCAAACGTGATGTGACCACCACCATTTTTCCACCATCAATCCGCCTAGCCGGGGTCATCTCCTCCTCATCACCGACCTCCCTCGAATATCTTGGTCATTGGATCCCTGGAACAGGCTCGCCGGAGTAGCGCAATTGCACTGCCTCAACTGGTATCCATATGTACGGGAGGAATGCGGAGCAGCTGACCACTAGGTCCAGTCGCACAATCGAGCAAAGTTGAAGTGGCTAGATGCAACACATGCAAACCCTACCCGGTGCAATGATCTAAGATCATCCGTCGAACCGCAATCAGTACCAACCCCTTCCACTTATATAGATGTTTGTCATGGGCTCAACACATGAGGCCAACTAGGATCCTTTGGCCCATAGTTACTCGGCCCAGATCCAAGTTCAAGTCAGATCACAACCAACCTGTGAAGTCGGATTCAGCCTTGTAGGTTCCTTCCCTTAAGTGTGCAACCCCTTAGGTTCAAGTCGACTTGGTTGCAAGTCGTCTCACATCCGATCTGCTTAGTTCGTGGTGGCGTCTAACAATACGTGTCAACCTCCAAGTTGACGATAAATACGATTTGACGTACCTATACAATGTCATAATTCTCTTCCTTTTGCCACACAATATGTGTTGTTGGGCTCAAGGCAAACCCGTAATCCTTGTTCCAGCCCGGCCTCTTTCTTGTCCTGTGATGCAGACTTACAAACTGGATTATCTCTTAATCCTTATCCCATGGACATGCTTTATTCAAGTCGGATCACACATGAGCCTAGAGCATATCTCTCCAAGTTGAAGGGGTAAACCCCTTCTTGCTCGACGATGTCTTGTGACATTGGTCTGGACAAGCCTGAAACCTACCTTTGTAATTACCTTGTTATGGAGTAGTGCTTGATCGGTCCAAAATAGTTCAATCACCATCCTGAGTCCATGCGCCGACCTAAGGTCTAAGACATAGAATGATACTTTGTACTAGTGACTAACAAATGACCTATCATTCCGTCTCGTGGTTGTGTCTGTCGGACTTGACATCCATCTGAGCTGTCTCCTAGTCTCCCGTAGCCGACCTCTGATCCAATGAGGTTCCTGCAAACCGGCTAGAATCAAATGCTACATGGGTAGTGAGACTAAGCCATCCATCGTGTTCTATGCCGGTCTAGTTTGATGTGAGTCCACACATCACTTCCCGAATAGGGACTATTTAGAACTTACCATACAATGTAAGATCTCACAAACAAGTCACATACTTGCCGACATGTATCATTGATATCGTACAAGGACATATCATCACATGTGATTGCTCCCAGGGCATATCTACAACAGGTTAGGGGTGAATCTGAGGTGGAGGGAGGTGGCTGATGCAGAGTCGAGGATGACCTTGTCCGTCCCAGAGGAGGAAAGCGAATGACGAAGCATGGAGATCGAGGCTGGCGCGGCCACTGGCATCAGATCCAGCACTGAGCGAGCACCGTCGACTCGAGGATCTGTCTCTGCCCCACGGAAAGGAACCAAGGTTCCGGCGGAGGCGCACCGGCATGAACAACGACGGGGGGGGGGGGGGGGGGGACTTGTGGAGGGGCGGCGCTGGAGCGGAGTGGTCGGCCGTGCGGTTGCCTCACCCTGGCCACTCCAATGGAAACATTTTTCATGAGAATTCCAAATTGGCACCACACTTTGCTGCACTTGAGATAATTTTGTCACATTTTGCTCTGTTTGTGACATTGTGGACCAATTTGCATGAAAAGAATCATGCCAGAAAAGTGTGGGTGCAAACCAAACAATGGGCTAACCCAGATCAAATTTGCCTAACGCGTGACATGGCAAGCTTAGTATACCAAGCAAATACACCCTAACACCACAACCCTAGACAGGGACATCCAATCAGTTTCCCGGAATGAATATAGCAGCTCTCCCGCTATCGTTCAATAAATCAGTTTCCCGGATATGCATGCCGCGTCGAGGATGTGGCTCGGCATCTCACATCACTGCCTCTTTCTGCCGATGCCTTGTCCTCCAGAACTCCAGATTGGTCGCGTGGCGCTTTGTTAATCGGCAAAGCAATAAGGCAGCGATCACAGTTCGCATCATGATCCTCGAAAGATGATAGATAGATATGTGCTACTCCGGTATACCAAATTCCGGCTATGTGAATCATTCAGTAAAGAAGATGCATATGTGCAGATTATTAGTCGTCCCCCTTTCCGTCTCTGGATGCGAAATGATCAGCGCAAGGAATCAAATCTAGCACCCACGCACTCACTCAGCAGCAGCGTTCGGCGGCAGGAGAAGACCATTTTCTTCCGCCTCCGATCGAGTGTCGCCAGCTAACCGGAAAGCCTCTGAAAGTGCAGCATGACAAGTACAGCACGGCCACACTCTTTTATTCCAGAGTAGAGTCTCGGTTGGTTAGTTCCGTCTGCCGACTGTTCCGCGTTATCTGAGCGGTGGCACGCCGATGGTTGGCTGATGGGTGTTGGTTCCGTTTCGGGCAAGTGATCAACGGGCCTTTCCTGTGCATGCACTTGTTTTTGCTTTCTATCTAGACCAACCAAATCCTGTTGCCGGCCCAATAATCATATATACAATAATGCAATCTGGTTGTTAGTGAGTGCTTGTATGCATATTTGGCAGAAGAATAATTGTTCTATTTTCGGGGTTTTTAGTGAATGATCACTGCCATGGCTTAGCACTAGCGTGGGTAAGATTGTTCGTGCTCTCACACCCATGCATGCACTCTTTTTTTCTTTCGGGTGCATGCACTCGTATGTGTGTTTACGTGCACGCACACGTAAGTGACGCCGACGAGCCCCCGCTCTTTCCTAGCGTGTCCTGGTAGTGGTAGGTTTGTATATCTTCAAAGCGTTCAATAGTCAATGCCCAACTCTACTAGCGTGGATGCAAGCCAAAGATTGCATGCCATGCAAGTAAACGCTCTCCTTTTAACCCTCTTCTTCTACCGCGCATGCATGGGCCTAACTGGCTGACCCGCTGTGTGCCATTATGCCCACTACAGTGACGCTACAGTGATCTGCACGATGACTTTCTTTCCCCGGGGAATCTACAAGATGGCTTGACTTTCTGTTCTTTTAGCCTCGGCTTCATGGATACATCCCATTCGTCGGCAGGCAGACATGTTTTGCATATGTCTTCTTCCAAAGCTTTGCATCCGGAGTTGCGTGGAAGATAAGATCTAAGCAAATGGAATGGATTTCGCTTTCTGAAACCTACAAAAACAGCCTAGTGATGCAGGGCACGAGCATCAGGTGCTGTTGGCGTCATCGTCCTATGAAAGCTCGGCACTACGCGTGGGCGGGATGGGTGCTACGTGCTGCCGAGAAACTGTGGCTTGGCGAGAGCTCGGTCGATCGGTGCGCGCGCTGAATGGCGATCTCTTTCGATCCGGCCGGAAAGGCGAGGCGTGGAAAATGCAGGGAAAGATGGTGGATGAGCACGGGGGGAATGAAACGACCGGTGCAGCATGCAAAAGGCGCCGCCGACGACGGAAAGGGTGGAGCACAAAGGCGGGCGGGATTCTCGGTTAACCTCGTTGCTCCTGGGTGGTGATCACCAGATCACCCTCACACCATGGACCATGGTGTCTCATCCCATCCAAGAGGGGCCCTCGAGCACAAACTCTTTTTCCTTGGTTGCGTTCTTGTCGGCGATTTTTTCCCCTCCTTTTCTCTTGTTGAAGGGTCGGGCCCATGATTAGGAAAGTGTGTATTTATATTTTAAGATTGCTTTGCATTTTTTTACCTTCTAGTTTGATGTTTTTTTAGAAAACTTTCGACCTATTTATTTTCAATCATGGCGAAACAACGAACATGCTAAATGATTAAGATTACATCCAGACTCGTAGACCACCTAGCGACGAAGGCGCGCCGCTGTCATTGCCCCTCTTTCATCGGAACAGGGCAAAACTTGTTGTAATAGACAGTCAGAAAGTCTTCGTGCTAAGACCCCATAGGACCAGCACAACAGAACAGCAACCGTCACCGATCAATAGTAGTGTAGATCGGAATGATCTAACCTGAAGACGCACAAACGTAACCGAACTACGATCAGATCCGAGCAAATCCATCAATGATAGATCGGCCGGGGACACATCTCCGCACGCCCACCAACGATGATATGCACACCACAAAGACGAGGGCTAGCTGGAAAGAACTTTATTTCATCTTTATGGAGCCGCCGCCGTCTCTTCTTTGTGAACAGGACACATACCCTAACAAAACTCGAAGCAACATTTAGCAAAAAAAAGCTTATTCTTATTCAATTTAGCGAAACTTGTGGTGAAGATTACCCCTTTTATTTTTTTCTTGATTTTTCTGTTGACCGAGCATGCCACGTCTACGGGTAATTTATTATTATTTTCTTTAGGGAGGGAAATTTATGATTTGTTTTGTTTGCTTCGGTTTTGGAGGCTCTAACCGAATAAGGTAGCCGTGTGTCCGTCTGTACATCAAACCGGACCGCACACCACCAGAGCCTAACTGGTCTGATTTCGGCGGCACACACGGCCACCCGGGCAGTTCGGTGCAAGGTCGGGCGCAGCTAGCTAGTTCGGTTGGAGTCTCCAAAAACCAAAGCAAACGGAAAAAATATATAAAAAATCGCAAACATGGCATGCAGAGTTAGTACAAAAACCAAAAGAGGGGTAATTTATGTCACAAGTTTCGCTAAATTGATTAAATTCAAGAATTTCTGCTAAATGGAGTAAAAACTGTCATAAATGTGCAACTAGGGTGTAAAAAATTAAATTCAATCAAATTTTAAAGGCTAAAATTTTCAAACAACCTGGATAATACTAGGGTGTAATTTTTTTGCCATTATACTTGATTATAGCACCATATTACACTAATTGTATAATACTATATGGAAGTTATAACCCAAAGTTGAACATAACATGGATTCATATAATTAATCATGACTTTAAATTTTCAACTGATAAAAGTACTAATTTTTCTATTTCCATTCTGCGAAAAGAGTTAATATTCTTTCGACATATCAAAGTTGCAAAAAAATACAAAGGACAGGACACAACAAAATAATGAGAAAGTGCTTCCGAATTATAGGATAACTTCTCGGTCCTTGATGCTTTGAGAATGAGTGATGATATCCTTACCTGAAAATTGCAAGAAAAATCCCTTTTGTTGAATATAAAGAGCACGAATTTAGGGAATCCAAATGATCCGAGCCATCCAACCACCTATATTTAATGTCTCGCGCTGCTTCTATCCATGATCCATCACATCATTAATAATTTGTAAACACGTTAATTGCGTTTATCGTAATTTTGAAACGCCATAAATTACATTAAACCCAATTAATTTTGAAATCAACATTAATTATGGATAATCTTGGAAATAATATTATTGTCGAACTAGACATGCGTGCACCTACATCAAAATAATTCCATTTTGTCGAACATAAAATTGAGCACGAGTTTGGTGAGTCCAAATAATTTGAGCCATCCAATCACCTATATCCAACATCTCGCGTTGCTCTAATAATGAATCCATCACACAGGAAGTTTTGTTGGCCATTAATTCAAGTGGAATGATACCACCATTGTGATGATACCCAAGACCGACTCTCCAGAGCTGGTAACACAATACAGACCCATCAGTTTGTGCAACATTCTTTATAAAATTATCTCCAAAATGTTAGCTTCTCGGTTAGAAAATATTATGCGAGAAGTTATCTCTCCTACCCAAAGTGCTTTTGTTCCTGGGAGAATGATCACCGATAATATCTTGATTGCCTATGAATGTGTGCATAAGATTAAGAGTAAAAGGAATGGCCAATTTGGTTTATGCGCAGTAAAACTTGATATGCATAAGGCATATGATAGAGTGGAGTGGTCTTTTTTGCAAGACATGATGATCAAGTTAGGATTTCATGAACATTGGGTTGAGTTGATTATGGAATGTGTGAAATATGTAACATACAAAATCAGATTCATTTCACAGGAAACAGAAGGATTCAGCCCGACAAGGGGGGTCAGGCAGGGGGATCCCCTCTCCCCCTATCTTTTCCTACTTTGTGCAGAGGGTCTATCCAGTCTTTTGCAGTATGAAGAAGAAGCTGGTGGCATCGAAGGGATTAGAGTGTGCAGAAATGCACCATCAGTATCACATCTCTTATTCACTGATGATTCTCTAATTCTCATGAAGGCAGACACGTTTAATGCAGCTTCCTTACAGCATGTTCTGGATACCTACTGTCACAGCTCAGGACAGATGGTGAGTGTTACTAAGTCGAGTATTTTCTTTAGCCCTAATACTCCAGATGTCTCTAGGGATGAAATACGTCAACTGTTACACATTGATACTGTAGCTTTATCTGATAAATATCTTGGACTACCTGCAATGGTGGGAGCGGACAGAAGTGATTGTTTCAAGCACTTTGTTGAAAGGATTAAGGAAAGGCTTAAGGGATGGATGGAAAAACAACTATCTATGGGAGGGAAAGAGATCCTGCTCAAGGCGGTGGCACAAGCTATTCCGGTGTTTGCCATGTCAGTGTTTGGTTTACCTAAAGGAATATGCAAGGAGATAACAGACTTAATTTCTCAGTTCTGGTGGGGGGATGATGAAGAACATAAGAGAATGCATTGGTACACTTGGTGGAAACTTTGCTATCCAAAGAGTGAAGGGGGGATGGGTTTCAGAGATCTATATTCCTTTAATCTAGCAATGCTTTCTAAGCAATGCTGGAGGATCATAAATAATCCAGAGTCTCTATGTGCAAGAGTACTAAAGGCAAAGTACTTTCCTAATGGGAGTTTGTTGCATGCCACACTTAAGAACGGGGCTTCTTTTTACCTGGCAAAGCATCATGAAGGGCTTAGAAACTTTCAAATTGGGATACATCTGGCGAATTGGGACTGGTGAGAAAGTAAACATCTGGAGGGATCCTTGGATTCCTAGCAGTGCAGACAGGAGGGTGATTACCCCGCGTGGACATACGGTCCTAACCACTGTTAATGAGCTCATCGACCCCACAAGTGGCAACTGGGACGAAGATTTAATTACTTTAATTTTCAACCCGGTTGATGTCCGCGGGATTCTGGAAATCCCACTCAACTACAATGCCTTTGATGATTTTATTGCATGGCACCCAGATGGCAGAGGTATCTTTTCGGTCCGGTCAGCTTACCACACTCAATGGGTTTGAACTTTCCGGGCACATGCAACTGGGTTAGGGCAGCCAGGAAGGTCTAGTACTCCAACTGTATGAAGTACACTATGGAAGCTTCAAATCCCACGCAAAATTCAAATTTTTTGCTGGCGGGCGCTCCATGGAATCCTACCTTTAAAGTCCATAATGACTAATAGACATGTTGGTTCAGATGGAGCCTGTCCTGTATGCCACCAAGCGGTTGAAGATGTGAAACATCTCCTGTTTGAATGCTCTCACGCTACAGATCTTTGGGCTCGACTAGGTATAATGGATTATATCAATGAAGTGAAAACGGCTGATCGTTCTGGGTTGGTCATTCTGGAGTACATCCTTTTATCTCCGGCAAGACAAGTGCCGCTCAAACCCAACCTGGATGTGAAGCAATTGATCGCGGTCGGTGGATGGTACCTTTGGTGGATTAGGCGGGAAATAACTCATAATGGATCGCCCCCACCCTCTTTTAAATGGCCGATATCAATCCTTTCCATAGCTAATAACTTTCAGCAAGTGAATGCAAATAAAATTACACCTGTGCAAGATGCATGGACGAAGCCAGAGCCCAGGTTTGTAAAATTAAATGTTGATGCAGCTTTTTATATGGCAGAAAGAGCGGGTGCTACCGCAGCCGTGATCAGGGATGCGAATGGATCCTTCCTAGCTGCTCGGTGTACTTATATTCCCAATACCTCAAGTGCAGTGATGGCCGAGGCGCTGGCAATGCGGGACGGTCTGAACTTAGCGAACTCGCTTGGCTTCCCGCGTGTGGAGGCGGAGTCAGATTCTTTGATCGTAATTGAATCTTGTGCGGGTCATACAAGATGGTGGGATAAAGCTGCTGCAATCTTCGCTGAGTGTGTGGATGTCTCAACTTTGATACGGAAGGTCAAATTCAAGCATTGTTATCGTGATTCAAATAAAGCGGCGCATGTGCTAGCTAATTTCAGTTATTGTAATAAACTCTGTAGTTATTGGACAGACGAGCCACCAGGCTGTCTTGTCTCAACCCTCGTGGATGATGTAATTCCTATCTAAGTTAATAAAGCTAGCCATGATGGCCTTCCCTAAAAAAATGAATCCATCACATCATCAATAATTTAGAAACATGTTAATTGCACTATTCATAATTTGGAAATGACATTAATTTCATTAATCATACTTTGAAAATAACATTAATTGCACTAAACACAATTAACCTTGAAAACAACATCAATTGCGGTTAATTCTGAAAATAGTATTACCGTCAAGCGGGGACATACGTGCATGTACACGATTAGATTACTAGTGTGAGGAGGCTCCAATTTTAACAGTGGGAGAAATATGATTGCCCGCATTACGCCCAACGAGGCCCGCATGGGAAGAAAATTGCCAGTTTGGTTACCTGTGTTTACTTTTTGGCCTGCATCGCACGATGTTTAAAGCACCTCACAACCAGGCCCCCTAAGAACGTCCAAATCGGCAATTTTTTCATGGCCAAGCCCGCGAGATGCACGTGGGTGGCAGCGGCTGCACGCGAGGAGCCATGCTCGAGAAGTCATGTTGTTTTTCGAAGTGCCGACAATAATTACCCTCACATTCCCTCACCACTCTCTCTCCCTCTCTCCACTCTCCCACTCTCACATCGGCGACGGTGATCAGTGGATCGGGGAACAACAAGGCGACCACCGTCCTCCATCGCCGGCATCAACAACATCACCCGCAACACTTGGGCAATGGCGGTAAGCGATATTTTCAACTCCTCACTTACTATTTCGCATTCCATCCACATTTAGATTCGGACCACGTAATCCATTCGCATTCTTGGGAAATGGGAAATAGGATTAAAAGCCATAGGATTGATCAGAACTTCTTCATGAGTATTAAATAGCGATGGATTTAGGCTTCAGATTCGAATTGAGTACAAGGGGAGTGGGGATTGGGGGTTAATCTTACATAGTAGCTTCAAACCCTAGACCCGGTAACCCTGGAGGCGCTTGGAGTGGCAGGGACCCTTGCCCTTGTTGTTGTCCTCCGGCTGAACCATAGCATGCACCGGCTCGTAGTTCTCATCGTTGTCCTCGCCATCATCCAAATCGATTGGCAAAGTACGGTGGCCTGGCTCCGGCACCCTAGTCACCACCTCCATCGCTTCTTCTTCCTCCTCCGGATCCAAGTGGTGACCTTCGGTGCCGCCAAAGTCCTATTCCAGAAAGCTGTGGAATGTTGGTCTTGAGGAGCCATGTACTCCCTGTACTTGGCCCACCTTGCTCTCTATCCAACATTGCCAGAGTCTACCTGATTCATGGCCAAGCGCAATGTCGACTGACATAGCCCCTTCACTGGGTCAGGAATCAGTGTCTTCAACTCCTCCGCCATCGCCTTCTTGACCACAGCGTCTACCTTCCTATGCATGTCTTCGATGTTGCTGAAGTTTGAGCACACTTCCATGGTGTTCTCAAACTTGGTGTGATCACCAAGCGATCATCCGAGGAAGAAAGCTCTTCATCCAATGCCACAAGGGAAGGGGTTGGGGTTGGAGTTCATGGCGATGGATAGGTGGAACAGGAGTGTGAGATAGAGAGGGTTAACTTAGTGGGTGGCGGGTAAGTAGTGAGCGTCATGCTGGGTAAATATAGTGGCTTTGGACAATAGGTTTTTAATGTCAATCAACCTTTGAACTTTGTGCTCTTCATAACACAGAACTTTGTGTTATTCAGAACGTAGATCGAGACAAGGAACAAGAGCAAGGAGGTGGTGCCACCCATGGACAAGGAAAAGGATGTGGTGCCGCACACGGCCGAGGAGGTGCCACCCACTAACGATGACGTGGTGCTGGAGGAACACCCCAGCAGCAAGCGCTGGAACTACGGGCACTACCATAACGCGTCTGGGCCAACTCACTTCCGCAAGGTCATCCTTACCCCAATGCTCGAGTGCATACCAATGCTCCTAGACTTCACGAAGCATTTCTCAGCCGTGTCGATGGAGTTCAAGCTGAAGGCGAACACCGGCTGCTCATGGAGGGTCACTGTCAAACTGATGAACAACAGGGTCAACCTCGATCAAGGTTGGGCCACCTTCACCGCCATCCATCAGATCAAGATCGGGTACATGGTTACCTTTAAGTTGCTGACTCCCGACACACTCAAGGTCATCAGTTTTAACGATGACAACATTGAAGTGGTGACCAAGTGTGGGAGGCACGGGGCTGCCTTCCCCGTGAACGTCTAGGAGAGCTCTGCTTTGGTTATAAGTGTAATGTCGTATTGGTTTGGTTCAAAACTGCTTATTTTAAGATACATACTATTGTCTAAACTGATAGGTTTAGTTTAGAACTATGTTTATATGCTATCTATTTGTGTGTCTTTGGTTTTTTCTGCCTGTCTAGTGTGTTGTTAATCTCACCACCTCGACGAGGAGGTTACCAGACAACATGCTGTTCATGTAACCAAACGCCATTGCTTGTGTTTCCGCCTAAACAAATGGGCAACCAAACAGCCTACCTTCTATTTCGCTCCAGGAAGACTAGAGGGTATGCAGGCACCAAACAAATGCAAATGTTGATTTTTCGATAGTTTTCTCTTAGCCAGGCCCAACTTGGTCAAGCATGCAATGCGGGCAAAAAGTTGCTACGGGAACCAAACACACCCTAGCCTACGCGCTCCGGCTGCGAAGTGCCGGCGTGGTCAGAAAACTGGATCAAAGATTAGACGAGGGATGGAAGCCAACACGTCGCGCCTCCAGCATCGCTTGCCACCTTTGGCCAGTGTCGCTTGGTCTTGTGCAAATTTACGAAGTCACCGTAGGCACCTCGTCATCGACGGGAACGTCTCCTTCCAATGAATGCGCATCGCCGGCAATTTTGAAATAAATTCAGGAATAAATGCAAGCACCAGGACTTGAATCCTGGTGGGCTCGGGATACCACAGTCCCTCTAACCATCCAACCATAAGTTGGCTCGCATTCGTTTGTTCACCTAATCAATCATCAATCATGCGCGACCAGGGCTTCGTACTTTATGTGGGTTGCACCAAAATTCAAGTTGGGCTGGTAGGAGACATTGGGCCACTTCAGAGTGGTCGGAGAGAGAGCAACCACCGATGCCGCACTGAGCTGACCTAGTAACCACGTGTCGTGTCATGCTAACGTCACGCTGACGCAATGCGTGCCTTTTCATTTTCTCCTTTCGTTTTTCTCACATTTTTTGTTTCTCTTTTTTCCTTACCATTCTTTATATTTATAAATATTATAATTATATATTATAAAAGATTATATAAAAAATTGAAATTATTAAATATGTGCACAAAGACCATGTGTGACATTTAAAAAAATGTCATGTGTTAAAAGCAAATGTACGCGATATTTTAAAAAGAGTTCGCATAATTAAAAAATGAATATTACATTTGTAAAAATAAGCATGAGTTTCAGAAATGTGTTCGTGACAATGTATTCATAGTTCAAAAACATTGTTATTCAAAAAATGTTCTGTATTTGAAAAGTGAGTAACATATATTTGAAACAATGCTCAGAAAAATGTTTTTCAAAATCTGTTAACCATGTATTTGAAAAATACTAAACATGTATTAAAAAATCTTCTTGATGCATAAACAAATCTACATTGTGTGTGGAAAAAAGATGATATGTGTTTGAACAAATGGAAAAGAAGGAAAGAAACAAAGAAGAAACAAAAGAAAACCAAAATGAAACAAAGAAAACCAAATGAAAAGGGAAAACATAAAGACAAGAAAAAATGAACTAATATAAACCGAAGAAAAATGAATAAACTCCCCCAAAAGCAGAAAAAACTGGAAAAAGGAAAAAAACATGCTACAGTAACATGCCTGCCCACATCGGCGACGCATCGCTCCGCGCGGGCACGCCTATGTCTTGTATTCAGCGAGTCGAGCTTCTGACTCGACGAAGTGCGCGCGAGCTTATGGGCCGGGACAGTTTGTTCGAGGACACTACCTCATTTTTTCAGTTTTTTCATGTTTTTATTTTGATTTTTCATTCCATTCATTACATTTGTTTATACTTCCCAATATTCTAAATATATACTTTACATCATAATTTCAAACATGCTAATCATGCATTTCAAAATTGTTACATCTGTATAAGAAAAATATTAACCATGTAAACAAATATTGAAATCTTTTGATCATGTATATGAAAAAAATTAATCAAGCATTTTAAAAATGTTAAATTTGTATAATAAAAATGTTGACAAGTATTAAACAAATGTTGAAATGTTTTGATTAGGTATATGAAAACATTAATCAAGCATTTAAAAAAATCTTGAAAAAATATTTCAAAAATATTAACCAAGCATTTGGAAATTTTAAATGTGTATAAAAAATCTTGACCATGCATTAAGAAAATAACAAAAAAACAATTATCACTGTATATAATAATGTTAATCAAGTATTTGAAAAGAAATTGAACAAGTATTTAAAAAATGTAAATCAAGCATTCGGAAAATGTTAAATGTGTATAGAAAAAATGTTGATAATGCATTAGTAAAGATATTAATAAAACATTGGAAAATGTTAAATGTGCATAGAAAAATGGTAAAATATATTAAAAAGATTAATCGCTTACTTGAAAAATGTTAATCAAGCATTTAGTTTCTTTTAAAGTGTGTATACGAATAATGTTGACCATGTATTAAAAAATATTTATCTTGTATTTGAAAAATGTTAATCAAGCATTTGAAAAGTTATAAATTTGTATAAAAAAACATTTGGCCGTGTATCAAAAATGAATATTTTTATTGTGTATATAAAATTATTAATCAAACATTTCAGAAAATGTAGAGCAAGTATTTGAAAAATATTGATTGGGCTTTTGAAAAATGTTAAATATGTATTTGAAAAATATTGACCGTGTATTCAAAGAAGTTTTCAAAACATGTATTTAACAAAAAAAGATCATTTATTTGAAAATGTTCAATGTGTATAAAAAACGTTTAATATGTACACTAAAAATGTATATTATGTACCGAGAAAAACTACGGGAAATAAAACAAAAATGTAGAAAACCAAAAGAAAACAAAAATACCAAGTAAAAGAAAAAAGATACAAAGAAACCCGTTCATAAAAAAGCAAACTAGAGCATAATTAAGAAAACCGATGAAAAACACACAAAATCGTAGTATATCGAAGAAAAAAAAAACAAAGGAAAACGTGAAGGAATAAAGAGAATCAAAGAAAATCTGAACAAAGCCCCCCTACCCCGTGTCGCCCTCCTCTGGAGGCATGGGGGAACCCTAGCCGCCGCACCTAGCGGTCACCTCCGACACCCTCCCTCGCAAAGCCGTCACCGAAGGGCCGGCCGACGAAGCCGCGATGGGCCCCAGGAAGGTGGCGGCGGGGCAAATCTGGCCTCTCGCGCTCCCCAACCCTCCCGCCCGCGCTCCCCACAACCACCCACTCTGCATCGTAATGGTGCGTCCAAACGTCATAACCGTACTCTATTAGATATGGTGCGATCTACGATGTCTCTTACCGTTTTACAACTATCATTTTGGGGTTATGCATTAGCGACAGCTGCATTCACGTTAAATAGGGCACCGTCGAAATCCTTTGAGACGACACCGTATGACCTATGGTTTGGCAAGAAACCTAAGCTGTCGTTTCGTAAAGTTTGGGGTTGCGACACTTATGTTAAAAGGCTTCAGCCTGATAAGCTCGAACCCAAATCAGAGAAGTGTGCATCTTCATAGGATACCCTAAGGAAACAATTGGGTACACCTTCTACCACAGATCCAAAGGCATGATTTTTGTTGCCATGAATGGAACATTTCTAGAGAAGGAGTTTCTCTCGAAATAAGTGAGTGGGAAGAAAGTAGAACTTGATGAGGTAATTGTACCTTCTCTCAATTTGGAAAGTAGCACATCAGAGAAATCTGTTCCCATGATGCCTACACCAACTAGAGAGGAAGCTAATGATGATGATCATGAACTTCAGATCAAGTTGGTACTGAACCTCGTAGGTCAATCAGAGCACGATCCACACGAGAGAGGTTCGGCAATCCTATTCTAAAAGTCATGTTGTTGGACGACAACGAACCTATGAACTATGAAGAAGCTATGACAAGCCCAGATTTCGATAAATGGCTTGAGGCCATGAAATCTGAGATAGGATCCATGTATGAGAACAAAGTATGGACTTTAGTGGACTTGTCCGATGATCGACAAGCCATAGAAAATAAATGGATCTTCAAGAAGAAGACTAACGTTGATGGTAATCTTACTGTCTACAAAGCACGACTTGTCGCAAAAGGTTTTTGACAAGTTCAAGGGGTTGACTAGGATGAGACTTCCTCACCCATAGCAATGCTTAAGTCTGTCTGAATCATGTTAGCAATTGCCACGTTTTTATGAAATCTGGCAAATGGACGTCAAAATTGTATTCCTTAATGGATTTTTTTAAAAAAGAATTGTATATGATGCAAACAGAAGGTTTTGTCGATCCTAAAGGTGCTAACAAAGTGTTCAGGCTCCAGCGATCAATCTATGGACTGGTGCAAGCATCTTGGAGTTGGAATATACGCTTTGATGAGGTGATCAAAGCATATGGTTTTATACAGACTTACGGTGAAGCCTGTATTTACAAGAAAGTGAGTGGGAGCTCTGTAGCATTTCTGATAGTATATGTGGATGACATATTGTTGATTGGAAATGATTTAGAATTTTTGGATAGCATAAAAGGATACTTGAATAAGAATTTTTCAATGAAAGACCTCAGTGAAGCTGCTTACATATTATGCATCAAGATCTATAGGGATAGATCGAGACACTTAATAGGACTTTCACAAAGTATATACCTTGGCCAAATTCAAAATAGATCAGTCAAAGAAAGGGTTCTTGTCTATGTTGCAAGGTGTGAAGTTGAGTAAGACTCAAAACCCGACCATGGCAGAAGATAGAGAGAGAATGAAAGTCATTCCCTATGCCTTAGGCATAGGGTCTATAAAGTATGCCATGCTGTGTACCAAACCTATTCTATACCTTGCCATGAGTTTGACAAGGGGGTACAATAGTGATCCAGGAGTAGATCACTAGACAACGGTCAAAATTATCCTTAGGTACCTAAAGAGGACTAAGGAAATGTTTCTCGGTTATGGAGGTGACAAAGAGTTCGTCATAAAGGGTTACATCGATGCAAGCTTTGACAGTGATTCGGATGACTCTGAGTCTGAATCTAGATACATATTGAAAGTGGGAGCAATTAGCTAGAGTAGCTCCATGCAGAGCATTGTAGACATAGAAATTTGCAAAATACATACGGATCTGAATGTGGCAGACCTGTTGACTAAACCTCTCTCACAAGCAAAATATGATCACACCTTAGTACTCTTTGGGTGTTAATCACATGTCGATGTGAACTAGATTATTGACTCTAGTAAACTCTTTGGGTGTTAGTCACATGACAATGTGAACTATGGGTATTAATCACATGGCAATGTGAACTAGATTATTGACTCTAGTGCAAGTGGGAGACTGATGGAAATATGCCCTAGAGGCAATAATAAAATGTTTATTATTATATTTCCTTGATCATGGTAAAGGTTACGCTAGAATTGTATTGACCGAAAACTTAAATACATGTGTGGATACATAAACAAATACAATGTCCCTATTGAGCCTCTACTAGACTAACTCGTTGATCAAAGATGGTTATGATTTCCTAACCATAGACATGTGTTGTCATTTGATAATGGGATCACATCATTAGGAGAATGATGTGATGGAAAAGATCCACCCGTTAGCTTAGCATAATGATCATTCAGTTTATTGCTATTGCTTTCTTCATGTCAAATACATATTCCTTCGACTATGAGATTATGCAACTCCCAAGTACCAAATGAATACCTTGTGTGCTATCAAACGTCACAATGTAACTGTGTGATCATAAAGATGCTCTACAGGTATCTCTGAAGGTGTTTGTTGAGTTGGCATAGATCAAGACTAGGATTTGTCAATCCAAATATTGGAGAGTTATCTCTGGGCCCTCTCGGTAATACACATCATAAGCTTGCAAGCAAACGACTAAGGAATTTGTCACGAGGTGATGTATTACGGAACGATTAAAGAGACTTGCCAATAATGAGATTGAACTAGGTATGAAGATACCGATGACCGAATCTCGGGCATGTAACATACCGATGGACAAAGGGAATTACGTATGTTGTCATAACGGTTCGACCAATAAAGGTCTTTGTAGAATATGTAGGAACCAATATGGGCATCCAGGTTCCGCTATTGGTTATTAACCGGTGTCGGTGCAACAAACCCTTGGTCTGTTGCCCAGACTGTGCACAGGCACAGGAACAAGATTAAGCCACCAACCCAAGTCAGAGTACAAGAGACCAAGAGCATCGAAGGACCAGCATGCAGATCAAGAGGACCAAAGTCAAGCCAGAGAAGCAAGATACCACCAGGAGAAAAGCCTCCCTTGTCGGGCAGGCAAGCTTGACAAGGACGAGGCCACCCCCGGAAGGAGCGATCCGTAGCGTCCCGGCAGAGCCTCCCGAGGCTCACAAAGGCAAAATCACATCACCAACTGCTCCGCCATGACCCACATCATCAATCAGTGTGGTGTCAAGCTGCAAAGTGACTTAGTGGCAGCCATTCACCACATGGCAGCTTTTCTCTATGGAAGACACCTACAGACGACACCCGTCATGCGACGTGTCAAGCGAGTAGGCATGGAGCTGGCAAGATAGCCCGACAAGGCTTGCCGGGAAACCAACAATGCGAAATTGAGTAGTGCATTTAATGCGCCCTGTCAGCCTACAGAGTTAGGTATGATAGCACTGGCGCTATCTTATCAGTTCATAATGACTACTTTGCCATTGTGGTGACCCCTTAACCTATAAAAGGAGGCCCATGGCAACCGTAGAAAGGGTTAGAAGGTTGGAATAGCCACACCCCCATACGCGCGTAGCCACTACCACTCTTGTCGGGAAAGTGTACTACGCTCCACCACCATCATTCCACCATCAATCCAGCAAAGTAGGAGTAGGGTTTTATGCCTCACGACGGCCCAAACCTGGGTAAAATTGCCTGCATGATCTCTGTCGTGTTGCCCCATGCTCGTCTGCTCTTTGTGCAACGCGACCTCCCCCTGCCGAACCAGCAAGGGGCCCTCTGGTCCCTTAGGTGTCCGTGGTTTCCCACAACATCTTTGGCGTGCCAGGTAGGAGGGTCGCTTGCGCGAACCTGAAGGCGTGTGCAGCGCATCATCTTCATCACCGTCTCCGCCTTCGACGACGCCATCGAGCATGGAGCCCAAGAAGAAAGTCGATGCTTCGGCTCACCCATCCACCTCGAAGGCTCCGCCGCCCGTGGCCTCTAATGCTATGGGGGACGTGGAGACACGCGAGGACATGGACACTGCTAGGGACGTGGTCGGAGCGGGCGGCACCGTCACCACTTCCCCCGCGGCCGACGCATGAGCGAGAGACATTAGAGGAGAACAACATCAGAAACACCCCGACGGCCACGCTCCACAAGCTACGGGTGAGGGGGTTACTCCATCTGCACCCCTCCACTCGCCGACGGGCATAGCCGTAGCAACGACGCTCGGTCCAAGGTGAATCGCCGCCCTCCGGCCGCCCCCACCACGGGAGCGACCACGACACGTGCGCCTCCCCGGGGATAGGTCGACCAAGTTGCTGCTCCCGACGGAGCCATGGCCCCTCGAGCGCCTTCGCCGCACCACCCTGCCATCCAGGTGGCCGCCCCGCAGCGCGCGGTGCTGCCATCCCTGGCACCGTCAGGAGCCGAGTGATGGTGCGATCGACTTCATCATCAGCCATGCCAAGCACAGACTCGGAGGCCATGGTGCGGGCTCAGCTGCTACTGAGATTCCCACCAGCGGCCGAGCAGATGGACGAATGGCGAGCCACCATCCAAAGTCTGCTCGGTTTCGCTTAAGTTGGGGGCTCGCAGCGGGCTGGCCCGCCACGGCCTCCCCATGTGACGACGACGGCTCGTGCTGCTGGCCATATGGAAGAGGCCACCCCCATGGTGCAATCCTAGCCACGACAGCTAGCACGAGCGCAACAGAATCAAGACCCTGACAACGTCTCGATGGCCTCTTCTGACCCTCGAGCACATCCAAGACGATGGTGAGCCCCGGAGGATAGGGGGAGACATGCGCGTCGTTGTTGAGCAACGTCGTGACAACCCCCGCCGGATCGATGGGTGGACATTGACGAACCCACGCTCGGTATTGATGGGTGCCTACCTTTTGAAGTTGGGTGCCCTGCCTTTACTCGTGATCTGCGACAAGTCCGTTGGCCGTCCGTTCGCACGTTCAAGCAACAGATACCTGAGAAATATGATGGGAGGCTGAACGAGGCAGAGTTTCTGAGCATCTACAACACATTGTTCAGGCTACCGGGGAAAGAGATGATAAGGTTTTTGCCAATTACTTCCCTTTGGCTCTCAAGTCCAATGTGAGGGCTTGGCTGATGCACCTACCGAAGAACTCCATTTCGTCATGGGATGACCTGTGTCATGAGTTCATTGGCACCTTCACTGGCGGCCATGAAGAGCCAGGCCGACCCAGCGACCTGCAACTTCGCGAGGAATTTTTATATACTATATAAGAATTTATGGAGCCAAGACCTACCACAGATGGGACCCTGGGTGGGCACAACCCACCAGGGCGCGCCCCCCTCTCCTGGCACGCCCAGGTGGGTTGTCCCCACCTGGTGGCCCCATAGACCTTGAAACCGATGCTATAAAATCCTAGTTTTCCAGAAAAAATCAGGGAGAAAGAATTTTCGCGATCCATGAGACGGAGCCGCCGTCACCTCCTGTTCTTCATCGGGAGGCCAGATCTGGAGTCCATTTGGGGCTCCGGAGAGGGGGATCTTTGTTTTTTGTCATCACCAACCCTTCTCCATCGCCAATTCCATGATGCTCCCCACTGGGAGTGAGTAATTCCTTCGTAAGCTCGTTGGTCAGTGAGGAGTTGGATGAGATTCATCATGTAATCGAGTTACTTTTGTTAGGACTTGATCCCTAGTATCCACTATTTTCTAAGATTGATGTTGCTATGACTTTGCCATGCTTAATGCTTGTCACTTTGGGCTCGGGTGCCATGAACTCAGATCTGAATCATATATGTTATCATATTATATCCATGTTTTAGATCTGATCTTGCAAGTTATAGTCACCTACTACGTGTTATGATCCGGCAACCCTGGAGTGACAATAGTCGGGACCACTCACGGTGATGACCGTAGTTTGAGGAGTTCATGTATTCACTATGTGTTAATGCTTTGTTCCGGTTCTCTATTAAAAGGAGGCCTTAATATCCCTTAGTTTCCAATATGGACCCCGCTGCCATGGGAGGGTAGGACAAAAGATGTCATGCAAGTTCTTTCCATAAGCACATATGACTATTTATGGAATACATGCCTACATTATATTGACGAACTGGAGCTAGTGCCGTATCGCCCTAGGTTATAACTGTCTCATGATGAATATCATCCAATAAGTCACCGATCCAATGCCTACGAATTTATCTTATATTGTTCTTGCTAAGTTACTACTGCTACCGTCACTGTTACACTTGCTACAAAATTACTGCTATCACTGTTACCGTTACCGTTGCTACTGTCACTACTATCAAAACTATCATATTACTTTGCTACTCATCACTTTTCTGCATATAATTAATCTCCAGGTGTGGTTGAATTGACAACTCAGCAACTAATACCTTCAAATATTCTTTGGCTCTCCTTGTGTCGAATCTATAAATTTGGGTTGAATACTCTACCCTCAAAAACTATTGCGATCCCCTATACTTGTGGGTTATCAATGCTGTGGAGCCAGCGCCAGAGGCCCGGAAGCCTCTCAAATGGTCCCGCAAGCCCATCGTCTTTGACGAAGAGGATCATCCTAACCGTACCATTGCGGTAGGATGTTTGCCATTGCTGGTCTCTCCAACAATTCGCAACCTCAAGGTCACAAAAATGTTGGTGGACAACGGGGCTGGGTTGAATCTGATTTCCCCGGCAGTTATCAGCAAGCTTCAGATAGCAGAAGAAGAGCTGGAGGTTACCGGCATGTTTCAATAAGTTAATCCCGGCAGGAGTCATCCTAAGGGAAAGATCACGTTGCCGGTAACGATTGGGGGAGAGCTGAACTATCGGACTGAGAAGATTGTATTTGATGTGGTTGACCTCCCCCTACCATACAATGGGATCCTTGGATGCCCATCCCTGGCCAGATTCATGGCGGCATCCCACTATGCCTACAACACCTTGAAGATGCCTGGGCCTTTGGGGGTCATTACCATCCCATCAGATGAGAAGGATGCAATCATTTGCGTGGACAAGATATACCGGGACGCAGTCGCGACAGAGGCAACAGCAGTGGCAGTTCCCGCTAAGGAGGACAGAGGAAAGAAGAAAGGGTGTAGGGACTCCAGCAAAGAGTCTGGGAAGCATGCCCCCACCGAGTGCACGACACCCGTTGACGACGTGCTGGAGTGTTCTAACAGCAAGAGATCCAAGTTCGCTGCACCCCAAGTGAAGAAGGTCCCAGCAGGGCTAGCTGGCGTTGATGGTACTTTCACTATCAGCACCACCCTTGATGAAAAATAGGAAAGCGTGCTTGTTGCCTTGCTGCGGGCGAATATCCATGTGTTTGCCTGGCAACCATCTGATATCCCCGGTGTTCCCAGGGAGGTAATCGAGCACCACCTTACTGTCTGCCCACATGCCCGACTTTTCAAATAGAAAGTCCAGAAGAAGGCCTTAGAGAGGCAACAATTCATTGCAGAGGAGATCAAGAAGCTTGAAGCAGCTAGTTTGGTCAGAGGGGTGTTGCACCCTACGTGGTTGGCAAATCTAGTGGTAGTCCGGAAGGCTAACGGGAAGTGGAGGCTTTGTATAGATTTCATAGATCTTAACAAAGCTTGCCCGAAGGACCCGTTCCCCTTGTCACGTATCGATCAAATTGTGGATTCCACTTTAGGTTGTGATTTGCTCCCCTTTCTGGATGCATACTCTAGGTATCATCAGATCTTCATGTCCAAGGAAGATGAAGAGAAGACGTAGGTCATCACCGCATGTGGTACATACTGTTTTGTACGCATGCCGTTCGGATTAAAGAGTGCTGGGTCCACTTTTGCAAGGGCAATCCAGATTGGTTTTGAGCCACAGCTGCACAAAAATATAAAGCTTATATGGCTGATATTGTGGTCAAGACCAAGGATAGAGCCACCCTTATTCAAGATTTGGAGGAAACATTTGCTAATCTGCGCAAGATCAACTTGAAGCTCAACCTGGAGAAGTGTGTGTTTGGCGTCCCCTTCGGCAAGCTGCTTGGGTTCTTTGTGTCCCATCGAGGGATCGAAGCCAACCCTGACAAGATCAAGACTATTGAGCAGATCCAACCACCAAGGGTAGTTAAGGACGTGAGGCGTTTAACAGAATGTGTTACCGCGCTAAGCAGATTCATCTCCAAGTCCGTCGAGCGTGCCCTGCCGTTCTTCAATATTTTGAAGATGGCAGGGCCCATGAAGTGGACTCTAGAAGCAGATGCAGCTTTGCAAGAGTTGAAGACCTACTTGTCCTCTGTGCCTACCCTGGTTGCTCCCAAACCACAGGAGCCATTGTTGATATACTTAGCAGCAACCAACCAAGTGTTTAGTGCAGCCTTGGTGGTGCAGCGGGAAGTGGATGAAGCAGAAAGTGAGCAAGTACCGACAGAGTCAGAGAAGGATCGAGACAACAATGAGCACGGCAGCAAGAGCAACCCCAAGGAAGAAAGTGGTGCAGTGCCTAGTGTACTTCGTCAGCTCCTTGTTACAGGGAGCTAGATCGAGGTACTCTAGCGTGCAAAAGTTGATCTTTGGTCTCATCATGGCCTCAAGGAAACTGCGCCACTACTTCCAAGCCCATGAGATCATGGTTGTCATTCGTTTCCTGTTGCAAAGGATACTCCGAAACCCTGAGGCTACCGGCAGAATAGTGGAGTGGGCTTTGGAGTTATCCAGTTTTGGTTTGAAGTTTGAGAGCACATCAACTATCCAAAGTAGGGCATTGGCAGAGTTTATTGCAGAATGGATGCCAACCCTTGATGAGGAAGTGCCAAAGGAAGTTATCCCCAGCAAGGAATCACCCCAATAATGGATTTTGTATTTTTATGGTGTCTTTTCCCTGCAAGGTGTAGGGGCTGGCGTGCTTCTTGTCACCCCCTCCGGGGAGCACTTGAAGTACATCGTCCAGATGCATTTTGCCCGGAAAGAGGCAACCAACAATACAATGGAGTATGAAGGACTCCTTGCCGGGCTCAGGATTGCAGCATAATTGGGAATTAAGAAGTTGATCATTCAAGGAGATTCATAGCTTATGGTAAGACAAGTCAACAAGGATTACCAAAGTCCATTGATGGAGACATACCTCGAGGAAGTAAGGAGATTGGAGGAACACTTTGACGGATTGCAAACAGAGCACATACCCCATGCAGAAAAATGCATAGCTGATCATCTGTCAAAGTGTGTTGCGCAGAAGCTTCCTTTGGAACCAGGGACTTTTGTTCTCCATCTCACTTAGCCCTCCGTGTCCCCAGCAACAATGGCCCAGAAAAGGAGAAAGTTGGGCACCGGTAAGCCTCTCCCGGTAGAGCCGTCCGCTCGTGATAGAGACCCTACCGGAAACAAGTCCTCATAGCCTGCCGGACCACACCCTCCAGCCGGGCCCATGCACCCCACGAACGAGGCATGTGCTCCCGCAGTAGAGGAGGTGCCGCTAGTCCTCGTTGCCGAGCTCTAGGATCCAACTTGGGCAAGGCACATTGTCCACTTCCTCCAAACCGGAGAGCTTCCCGACGACCAAGATGAGGCTGAAAGAGTAGCCCGGAGGGCCAGTATGTATAAGTTTGTCGATGACACTCTGTACAGACGGAGTCCCAATGGTGTGAAATTGAAGTGCGACTGCCGGGAAGAAGGAAAGGAATTGCTGGCAGAGATACACAAAGGCATGTGCGGCTCCCACATTGGATCAAGGGCATTAGTTGGGAAAGCATTCCGACAAGGATTCTATTGGCCCACAACCCTCCAAGATGCGGTCGAGCTAGTCACTAACTGTGAAGCCTGCCAGTTCCATTCCAAGAAAACCCACCTGCCTGCCCAAGCACTTCAGACAATCCTTCTATCATAGCCATTTTTGGTCTAGGGGCTCGATATCCTCGGGCCCTTCCCCCGAGCGATCGGGGGCTTTGAATTCTTTCTCATTGCCATCGACAAGTTTACAAAGTGGCCGGAAGTTACTGCCATGAGAAAGGTGCCTGCTCAGCCAGCTATCAGGTTCTTGAAAGAATTTGTGTGTCGTTTTGGAGTTCCGGCAAGGATCATTATTCGCAATGGCACCAAGTTCATGAGTCGCGCTTTCATGCAATATGTTCATGCCCTCGGATGCAAGAGCTCATTTGCCTCTGTGGCACACCCGCGGAGCAATGGACAAGCTGAGAGGGCGAACGCTGAAGTGTTGCGAGGACTCTAGACAAGAACCTTTGATATGCTACAGAAGCACGACATGCGGTGGATCGAGGAGCTACCGGTAGTTCTCTGGTCCCTCATAATGACACCAAACCGAGCTACCGGGCAAACTCCCTTCTCCCTGGTCTACGGGGCAGAAGCAGTTATCTCCACGGAACTCATTTACGGGTTGCCTCGAGTGCTTGCCTACGATGAAGTAGCACAAGATCAGCACCTGCGTGACGATGGTGTGCTACTCGAGGAGAACCGTCTACGGGCTGCTACGCTTGCGGCACGCTACCAGCAAGCCCTGCGTGGCTATCATAGCCGCAAGGTTCATGCCCGGTGTTTTGAGGAAGACAACTTTGTCCTTAGGCACGTTCAGTCCGCCAAGGGTACAGACAAGTTGACCCGAAGTGGGAAGGCCCTTACCGGGTAGTGTGAGTAACTAGACCTGGCGCAATCTGTCTGGAGACTAGAGATGGCATTCAATTGCAAAACTCATGGAATATTGAGCATCTCCGCAAGTTCTACCTGTAAGGCACGGCTGTCAGGCCCTGCCTGGCAGCCACCCTTTTGTACATGTCTTGCCTCAACTTCATGTAACCCCTTGTACAAAGCCAGGGCGATGACCCTATGCAAGAGAAAATAAACAAAGTGCTGGGGGCCCCCGACCAAGTTGCATGCATGCATGAGCATTCCAAGAACACTGCATAAGAATTTCATGAGCATCTGCATATGCATATAGATAGGATCGCATCCTGCATTCATTCCCATCTGCATGAAGCTACAAGTTCCTACCGTCAACTTGGCTTTGACAAGGAGTTGGGAAGATGGCCCGACACTACGATCCTCGACAAGCCAAACAGATAAGTTCTACCTCTTGTCCATTAGTGTTCTGTAAGTTACAACCTGTGCATGAGAAAACCTCGCCACACTTTTGAGACTTAGGTGCTCCCACCCTTGACTCGAACATTGCTTCGGTCAGGATAGTCGCAGTGGACTTTGGGAAAAGGAAGTTGGCGGGGGGCTGGTCACTTTGTTTTTTTCCTGGTAGACGCAGTTCTTTGGCAGACAAAAGGGGTGCCGGCAGGATAGCTTGCCGGGGAAAACTCGTTTATTTACACTAAAGAGGCATCCCACCGATGCATGGACATATACATGCACGTGTTCCCAACATGGCTCATCTTTTTCATTAAAATGCTGATACAAGTACAAGCATTACAGAACACAAACATGGACTCGAGAGATTACATTATTTGAATTAAAATTTCGCAAGTGCCTATAGGTTTAAGATTGAAAAAAGATAAGTGCCCTGTAATCTCCTCTTTCCGTTTTCCCTCCCTCAGGCACCGCGGTGGAAGGAGGAAAAGACGAGAAAAGGGCACCCAAGAAGGAGCCCATCCCGGTCCCATCGCGACACATCTGGTGCGGCCTGACAAGACCGGGAGTGGCGAGGCTGCAAAGGTGGGGCACGGAGGACGGGGCAGCGCCCTCTGGTCACCACCTCCAGAGCCAGCAAGAAGCCCCGGCTTGAGCATCGGTGGAGTCATCCACCAAAGCCCAGCTGGAAGACTGCTGGAGGGGAGGCGAAGGCTCCAAGAGAACATCCCTCCCTGGCTGTCACCCTCGGAGGTGGTGATGATGATGCCGGGGGGGGGGGGGGGGGGACAACGGAAAGATGAGGTGGCAGGTCGCCGGTCGGAGGCGAAGGCATCCACGCCATCGTATTCCGACCTGACCCCCTGTCACCCGCCTTCTCCGTCTTCCCTCATTTTCTCCTCATCACCGTTGCTCCCAGAAGCACCAAGACTCCAGTCCGGCGCCTTCTCCGAAGAGACGGCAAGCGACCAAGACGGCTGATAACCCACAAATATAGGGGATCGCAACAGTTTTCGAGGGTATAGTATTTAACCCAAATTTATAGATTCGACACAAGGGGGCCAAAGAATATTTGAAGGTATTAGTAGCCGAGTTGTCAATTCAACCACACCTAGAGATTAATTATCTGCAGCAAAGTGATCAGTAGAAAAGTAATATGATAGTTTTGATAGTAGTGACAACAGCAATAGTAACGGTAACAGTGATAGCAGTAGTTTGTAGCAAGTGCAATAGTAATAATATTGGTAGTAACTTAGCAAGAACAATGTAAGATAAATTCATAGGCATTGGATCGGTGACTTGTTGGATGATATTTATCATGAGACAGTTATAACCTAGGGCGATACGACACTAGCTCTAGTTCGTCAATATAATGTAGGCATGTATTCTGTAAATAGTCATACGTGCTTATGAAAAGAACTTGCATGGCATGTTTTGTCCTACCCTCCCGTGGCAACTGGGTCCTATTGGAAACTAAGGGATATTAAGGCCTCCTTTTAATAGAAAACCGGAACAAAGCATTAACACATGGTGAATACATGAACTCCTCAAACTACGGTCATCACAGGGAGTGGTCTTGACTATTGTCACTCCGGCATTGCCGGATCATAACACGTAGTAGGTGACTATAACTTGCAAGATCAGATCTAGAACCTCGATATAACAGTGATAACATAAATGGTTCAGATCTGAATTTATGGCACCCAGGCCCAAAGTGACACGGATTAAGCATGGAAAAGTCATAGCAACATCAATCTTAGAACATAGTGGATACTAGGGTTCAGGCCCTAACAAAACTAACTCGATTACATGATGAATCTCATCCAACTCCTCACCGACCAGCAAGCCTACCAAGGAATTACTCACTCCCGGTGGGGAGCATCATGAAATTGGCGATGGAGAAGGGTTGATGATGACGAAGAACGAAGAGCCCCCTCTCCGAAGTCCCAAACGGACTCCAGATCTGGCCTCCTAATAACCCACAAGTATAGGGGATCGCAATAGCTTTCGAGGGTAGAGTATTCAACCCAAATTTATTGATTCGACACAAGGGGATCCAAAGAATATTCTTGAGTATTAGCAGTTGAGTTGTCAATTCAAACACACCTGGATAACTTAGTATCTGCAGCAAAGTGTTTAGTAGCAAAAGTGGTATGATAATAATAGTAGCAGTAGCAAAAGTAAAAGTAAATGTTTTGGGGGGTTTTGTAATAGTTGTAACAGTAGCAATGGAAAAGTAAATAAGCGAAGAACAATATGTGAAAAGCTCGTAGGCAATGGATCGGTGATGGATAATTATGCCGGATGCGATTCCTCATGCAATAGTTATAACATAGGGTGATATAGAACTAGCTCCAATTCATCAATGTAATGTAGGCATGTATTCCGTAAATAGTCATACGTGCTTATGGAAAAGAACTTGCATGACATCTTTTGTCCTACCCTCCCGTGTTCAGCGGGGTCCTTACGGAAACTAAGGGATATTAAGGCCTCCTTTTAATAGAGAACCGGAACAAAGCATTAACACATAGTGAATACATGAACTCCTCAAACTACGGTCATCACCGAGAAGTATCCCGATTATTGTCACTTCGGGGTTGTCGGATCATAACACATAATAGGTGACTATAGACTTGCAAGATAGGATCAAGAACACACATATATTCATGAAAACATAATAGGTTCAGATCTGAAATCATGGCACTCGGGCCCTAGTGACAAGCATTAAGCATAGCAAAGTCATAGCAACATCAATCTCAGAACATAGTGGATACTAGGGATCAAACCCTAACAAAACTAACTTGATTACATGGTAAATCTCATCCAACCCATCACCGTCCAGCAAGCCTACGATGGAATTACTCACGCACGGCGGTGAGCATCATGAAATTGGTGATGGAGGATGGTTGATGATGACGACGGCGACGAATCCCCCTCTCCGGAGCCCCGAACGGACTCCAGATCAGCCCTCCCGAGAGAGATTAGGGCTTGGCGGCGGCTCCGTGTCGTGAAACGCGATGAAACTTTCTCCTTGATTTTTTTCTCCCGAGACGGTATATATGGAGTTGGAGTTGAGGTCGGAGGAGGTCCAGGGGGCCCACGAGATAGGAGGGCGCGCCCTAGGGGGGCCCCCTGTCTCGTGGACAGCCCGTGGGCCCCCTGGCCTTGATTCTTTCGCCAAAAATTCTTATTAATTCTGAAAAGTGCCTCCGTGGATTTCCAGGACATTCCGAGAACTTTTCTTTTCTACACATAAAACAACATCATGGCAGTTCTGCTGAAAACAGCGTCAGTCCGGGTTAGTTTCATTCAAATCATGCAAGTTAGAGTCCAAAACAAGGGCAAAAGTGTTTGGAAAAGTAGATACGTTGGAGACGTATCAACTCCCCCAAGCTTAAACCTTTGCTTGTCCTCAAGCAATTCAGTTGATAAACTGAAAGTGATAAAGAAAAACTTTTACAAACTCTGTTTGCTCTTGTTGTTGTAACATGAAAAGCCAGCATTCAAGTTTCAGCAAATATTATGAACTAACCATACTAACAATAACACATAGGTCTCACAATTACTCATATCAATAACATAATCAGCTAGCGAGCCATAATAATAAAACTCGGATGACAACACTTTCTCAAAATAATCATAACATGATATAACAAAATGGTATCTCGCTAGCCCTTTCTGAGACCGCAAAACATAAATGCAGAGCACCTTTAAAGATCAAGGACTGACTAAACATTGTAATTCATGGTAAAAGAGATCCAGTCAAGTCATACCCAATATAAACCAATAATAATGAATGCAAATGACAGTGTGCTCTCCAGCGGGTGCTTTTTAATAAGAAGGGTGATGACTCAACATAAAAGTAAATAGATAGGCCCTTCGCAGAGGGAAGCAGGGATTTGTAGAGGTGCCAGAGCTCGATTTTAAAATAGAGATTGAATAACATTTTGAGCGGCATACTTTTGCTGTCAACGCAACAACTATGAGATGGCTGTATCTTCCATACTACATGCATTATAGGCAGTTCCCAAACAGAATGGTAAAGGTTTATACTCCCCCAACCACCAACAAGCATCAATCCATGGCTTGCTCGAAACAACGAGTGCCTCCAACATACAACAGCCCTGGGGGAGTTTTGTTTAATTATTTTGATTTGCTTTGATCTTTTTGGATCATGGGACTGGGCATCCCGGTTACCGGCCCTTTCTCGTGAATGAGGAGCGGAGTCCACTCCTCTTGAGAATAACCCACCTAGCATGGAAGATATAGGCAGCCCTAGTTGAAACATGAGCTGCTCGAGCATACAAAACAGAATTTCATTTGAAGGTTTGGAGTTTGGCACATACAAATTTACTTGGAACGGCAGGTAAATACCGCATATAGGAAGGTATAGTGGACTCATATGGAACAACTTTGGGGTTTAAGGAGTTTGGATGCACAAGCAGTATTCCCGCTTAGTACAGGTGAAGGCTAGCAAAAGACTGGGAAGCGACCAACTGAGAGAGCGACAACAGTCGTAAACATGCATTAAAATTAATTCACACCGAGTACAAGCATGAGTAGGATATAATCCACCATGAACATAAATATCATGAAGGCTATGTTGATTTGATTCAACTACATGCGTGAACATGTGCCAAGTCGAGTCACTCAATTCATTCAAAGGAGGATACCATCCCATCATACCACATCATAATCATTCTAATAGCATGTTGGCACGCAAGGTAAACCATTATAACTCATAGCTAATCAAGCATGGCACAAGCAACTATAATCTCTAAATGTCATTGCAAATATGTTTACTTCATAATAGCTGACTCAGGAACGATGAATCATCATATTTACAAAAACAAAAGAGGTCTAGTTCATACCAGCTTTTCTCATCCCAATAAGTCCATCATATATCGTCATTATTGCCTTTCACTTGCACGACCGAACGATGTGTATAATAATAAGAGTGCACGTGCATTGGACTAAGCTGGAATCTGCAAGCATTCAACTCAAGAGAGAAGACAAGTAATATGGGCTCTAAGTTAAATAAACAATCATGCATATAAGAGCCACTAAGCATTTTCAATATGGTCTTCTTGACCCCCAAAAGAAAGAATAGAAAATAAAACTATTTACACAGGAAAGCTCCCAACAAGTAAAAGAAGAACGATAAATCTTTTTGGGTTTTCATTTTAATTTCTACTACAGGCAAGGAAATCAAACTAACTAATTTTTTGGTTTTTCTTAAGGTTTATCAAACACACAAGAAGAAAACTAGAAAAAGAAATTTAAACTAACATGGATAATACAATGAAAGAGTATGAGCACCGACGACTAGTGTGTGAACATGAATGTAAAGTCGGTGAGAAATACGTACTCCCCCAAGCTTAGGCTTTTGGCCTAAGTTGGTTTAATACCAAGGACCGCCGCTACTCTCCCCGGTGTAGTGGGAGGTGTAATCAGGATACCACTGGCTGGTCATCTCCGGATCCCACTGGACAGATGATGCACGATAAGGGTCCAGTTCAGGTTCCGGCTCAGGTTCAGGTTCCGGAGTAAAAGCTTGGGCTAGATGGTTGTTCACCGCCTCCGGCGTGACAAGACGATTTCTGCAAGCAAATCAAACAACAGAGGTGCAGGCAAAATAATAAACTCAAAGTGTTTCTTATTGAATCTAAGTCTATACAAGAGCATCTTCTCTTCGTTGTCAACAATAAACTTGTGTGCTACCATGCTCTTGTAATCTAAAATGTGAGGAGGTAATTTTGTCTCCTCCTCCTCAAGGTGCCTAATGGGTATCTGAAAATGTTCAGCAAGACGTGCAGCATAGATACCTCCAAATATGGGGCCTTTTGTACGATTCAGGGCTAGCCGTTTAGCAACGACGGCACCCATACTAAAAGTATTGTCTCCCAGCAAAGCATGTTGAAGAATAATAATATCTGGAACGCTCAAATTTCCACTATTCCCACGACCAATCAAGCATCTACTAGCAAATATGGCAAAGTAGCGTAAAACAGGAAAGTGTATGCTAGAGACTTTTGCCTCAGAGCCCTTCTTTGGCTCTTCTACAGCAATAGTTTTAACGAAAGCCATCCACATCTTCACGATGGGGTTCCTCTAATTCTCCCTCATAAGGTATCCTACATACCGCGCAAAAATGACGTAAAGACATTTCTCTGAATTCATCATATAAATGAAATGATACTGCAGGCGGTGACTTCTTAGGATAATAATAAAAGTTTTGCACGAAAGTATTGGTAAGTAAGAGATACTGATCGATTCGGTCGTTCATGAAACCGGTGAGGCCTGCAGTCCCGATTAAAGCATAAAAGTCTTCATGAATTCCGGCTTCTTTCAAGAAATCCTCACACGGCCATTCACATGACCGTACTTCCGCTAAGCGAGGAAGATTATACTTGGGTTTTTCCTTCTCTTTGTCTTGTTTTTCCTTAGAGCTTTGGCTAGAAGAGCCTTTAAAGAGCCTCCTTAACATTTTCTGAAAATTTCTGAAATTTTAGTAACTTCAAAATAAAAGTGAATAAAACTAAACAAGATTGATAGCAACTACTCCTACAAGTGCCTAGAGCCTATATCATGCATTGGAATTGCTTGGGACCTCAAAAATTTAACATGCAAGCTCAAGAACATGGTCACCTATGCAGCAAAAATTTGCAATGAATAAAGCACTAGAACAAAAACTAATTGGACCAATGGAGGAGTCACATACCAAGCAACAATCTCCCAAAGCAGTTTTGTGAATGGAGCTTTGAGCTAAGAGATCGAAAATCGCAGCAAAACGAGCTAGAACTCGGGCTTGAGCTGGATGGGGATTTTTTTGGGTAGAAGATGAAGTGTGTGGGTGCTGGCATAAGTGGAGGGGAGCCACCAGGGGCCCACGAGACAGGGGGCGCGCCCTACAGGGGGGGCGCCCTCCTCTCTCGTGGCCTGGTGCTTGCCCCTCCTGCAGTGTTTTCAGTGCCTAAAATCCTCAAATATTCCAGAAAAAATCATACTAAATTTGCAGGGCATTTGGAGCACTTTTATTTTCGGACTATTTTTTAATGCACGGATAATTCAGAAAACAGACGGATAATACTATTTTTGCTTTATTTATTCTAAATAACAGAAAGTAAAAAGAGGGTACAGAAGGTTGTGCCTTCTAGTTTCATCCATCTCGTGATCATCAAAATGAACCCACTAACAAGGTTGATCAAGTCTTGTTAACAAACTCATTCCGAATAACACGGAACCGGAGAAATTTCGAATAACACTAAGTTACCTCAACGGGGATATGAAAATCCCCAACAATAAGAATATCATACTTTTTCTTGACAGTAGGGAGAGGAAATTCAAAACCTCCAAAAATGATAGTTGGAACTTTTTCAATAGAATTGATGCTATGAACTTGAGATTGTTTCCTCGGAAAGTGTACCGTATGCTCATTACCATTAACATGAAAAGTGACATTGCCTTTGTTGCAATCAATAACAGCCCCTGCAGTATTAAGAAAAGGTCTACCAAGGATAATAGACATACTATCGTCCTCGGGAATATCAAGAATAACAAAGTCCGTTAAGATAGTGACATTTGCAACCACAACAGGCACATCCTCACAAATACCGACAGGTATAGCAGTTGATTTATCAGCCATTTGCAAAGATATTTCAGTAGGTGTCAACTTATTCAATTCAAGTCTACGATATAAAGAGAGAGGCATAACACTAACACCGGCTCCAAGATCACATAAAGCAGTTCTAACATAATTTCTTTTAATAGAGCATGGTATAGTTGGTACACCCGGATCTCCAAGTTTCTTTGGTATTCCACCCTTAAAAGTGTAATTAGCAAGCATGGTGGAAATTTCAGCTTCCGGTATCTTTCTTTTATTTGTGATGATATCCTTCATATACTTAGCATAAGGATTTACTTTAAGCATATCAGTTAAGCGCATACGTAAGAAAATAGGTCTAATCATTTCAGCAAAGCGCTCAAAATCCTCATCATCCTTTGACTTGGATGGTTTAGGAGGAAAGGGCATGGGTTTCTGAACCCATGGCTCTCTTTCTTTACCGTGCTTCCTAGCAACAAAATCTCTCTTATCATAACGTTGATTCTTTGATTGTGGGTTATCAAGATCAACAGCAGGTTCAATCTCTACATCATTGTCTTTGCTAGGTTGAGCATCAACATGAACATTATCATTAACATTATCACTAGGTTCATGTTCATCACCTGATTGTGTTTCAGCATCAGAAATAGAAATATCATTGGGATTCTCAGGTGTGTCTACAGTAGGTTCACTAGAAGCATGCAAAGTTCTATCATTTTTCTTTTTCTTCTTTTTAGAAGAACTAGGTGCCTCTAAATTATTTCTCTGAGAATCTTGCTATATTCTCTTAGGGTGGCCTTCAGGATACAAAGGTTCCTGAGTCATTCTACCAGTTCTAGTAGCCACTCTAACAGCAAAGTCATTTTTATTATTCAATTCATCAAGCAAATCATTTTGAGCTTTAAGTACTTGCTCAGCTTGAGTAGCAACCATAGAAGCATATTTGCTAACGCGGTGAAGTTCATCTTTAACTCTAGCCAGATTATCACCTACGCGTCCTATCTCGAAAGCATTATTCTTTAACTCTCTACCAACATAAGCATTAAAACTTTCTTGTCTAGCCATAAAGTCATCAAATTCATCTAAGCATGGGCTATGAAATTTAGTAGAGGGTATTTCAACTTTATCATATCTATAGAGAGAATTTACCTTTACTACCTGTGTCGGGTTATCAAGACAATGTGGTTCTTCAGGCGGTAAATTAAGACCATGTATTTCTTCAATAGGAGGTAAATTCTTAACATCTTCAGCTTTAATACCTTTTTCTTTCATTGATTTCTTTGCCTCTTGCATATCTTCAGGACTGAGAAATAAAACACCTCTCTTCTTCGGAGTGGGTTTAGGAATAGGCTCAGGAGTTGGCTCAATTGGTTCAGGAATTACTTCAGGAACTGGCTCAGGAAGAGTCCAATTATTTTCATTAGTCAACATATTATTCAATAGTATTTCAGCTTCGTCGACTGTTCTTTCCCTGAAAACACAACCAGCACAACTATCCAAGTAGTCCTTGGAAGCATCGGTTAGTCCATTATAAAAGATATCAAGTATTTCATTTTTCTTAAGAGGATGATCAGGCAAAGCATTAAGTAACCGGAGAAGCCTCCCCCAAGCTTGTGGGAGACTCTCTTCTTTGATTTGCACAAAATTATATATTTCCCGCAAGGCAGCTTGTTTCTTATGAGCAGGGAAATATTTAGCAGAGAAGTAATAAATCATATCCTGGGGACTACGCACACAACCAGGAGCAAGAGAATTATACCAAGTCTTAGCATCACCCTTTAATGAGAACGGAAATATCTTAAGGATATATAAATAGCGAGACTTCTCATCATTAGTAAACAGGGTGGCTATATCATTCAACTTGGTAAGATGTGCCACAACAGTTTCAGATTCAAGGCCATAAAAAGGATCAGATTCAACTAAAGTAATAATATCAGGATCAACAGAGAATTCATAATCCTTATCAGTAACACAGATAGGTGAAGTAGCAAAAGCAGGATCGGGTTTCATTCTAGCATTAAGAGACTGCTGCTTCCATTTAGCTAATAATTTCTTAAGATCATTTCTATCATTGCAAGCAAGAATTTCCATAGCAGCTTTTTCATTCATAACATAACCCTTAGGAACAACAGGTAATACATAATCATTGGGGGACCTTCATCATCACTATCATCAGTAATAGGATCTTCAGTATTTTCATTCCCCCTAACTCTAGCAAGTTGTTCATCTAGAAATTCACCTAATGGCAAAGTAGTATCACGCACAGAAGTAGTTTCATCATGCATAGCAGAAGTGGCATCATCAATAACATGCGACATATCAGAATTCATAGCAGTAGTAGGTTTAGGTGTCGCAAGCCTTACTAATAACGGAAGGAGAATCTAGTGCAGAGCTAGATGGCAGTTCCTTACCTCCCCTCGTAGTTGAGGGCAAAATAGTAGTTCGATCGTCTTTCAAGTTCTTCATAGTGATCAACAGATATAAATCCCAAGTGACTCAGAGAATAGAGCTATGCTCCCCGGCAACGGCGCCAGAAATTAGTCTTGATAACCCACAAGTATAGGGGATCGCAACAGCTTTCGAGGGTAGAGTATTCAACCCAAATTTATTGATTCGACACAAGGGGAGCCAAAGAATATTCTTGAGTATTAGCAGTTGAGTTGTCAATTCAACCACACCTGGATAACTTAGTATCTGCAGCAAAGTGTTTAGTAGCAAAAGTGGTATGATAATAATAGTAACGGTAGCAAAAGTAAAGATAAATGTTTTTGGGTTTTTGTAGTAGTTGTAACAGTAGCAACGGAAAAGTAAATAAGCGAAGAACAATATGTGAAAAGCTCGTAGGCAATGGATCAGTGATGGATAATTATGCCGGATGCGATTCCTCATGCAATAGTTATAACATAGGGTGATATAGAACTAGCTCCAATTCATCAATGTAATGTAGGCATGTATTCCGTAAATAGTCATACGTGCTTATGGAAAAGAACTTGCATGACATCTTTTGTCCTACCCTCCCGTGTCAGCGGGGTCCTTACGGAAACTAAGGGATATTAAGGCCTCCTTTTAATAGAGAACCGGAACAAAGCATTAACACATAGTGAATACATGAACTCCTCAAACTACGGTCATCACCGAGAAGTATCCCGATTATTGTCACTTCGGGGTTGTCGGATCATAACACATAATAGGTGACTATAGACTTGCAAGATAGGATCAAGAACACACATATATTCATGAAAACATAATAGGTTCAGATCTGAAATCATGGCACTCGGGCCCTAGTGACAAGCATTAAGCATAGCAAAGTCATAGCAACATCAATCTCAGAACATAGTGGATACTAGGGATCAAACCCTAACAAAACTAACTTAATTACATGGTAAATCTCATCCAACCCATCACCTCCAGCAAGCCTATGATGGAATTACTCACGCACGGCGGTGAGCATCATGAAATTGGTGATGGAGGATGGTTGGTGATGACGACGGCGATGAATCCCCCTCTCCGGAGCCCCGAACGGACTCCAGATCAGTCCTCCCGAGAGAGATTAGGGCTTGGCGGCGGCTCCATGTCGTGAAACGCGATGAAACTTTTTCCTTGATTTTTTTCTCCCCGAGACGGTATATATGGAGTTGGAGTTGAGGTCGGGAGGTGTTCAGGGGGCCCACGAGATAGGAGGGTGCACCCTAGGGGGGCGCCCCCTGTCTTGTGGACAGCCCGTGGGCCCCCTGGCCTTCATTCTTTCGCCAAAAATTCTTATTAATTCTGAAAAGTGCCTCCGTGGATTTCCAGGACATTCCGAGAACTTTTCTTTTGTACACATAAAACAACATCATGGCAGTTCTGCTGAAAACAGCGTCAGTCCGGGTTAGTTTCATTCAAATCATGCAAGTTAGAGTCCAAAACAAGGGCAAAAGTGTTTGGAAAAGTAGATACAGTGGAGACGTATCACCTCCCGATGAAGAACAGGAGGTGACGACGACTCCGTCTAGTGGATTGCGATAATTCTTTCTCTCCTATTTTTTCTGGGAAAATATGATTTTATAGCGTCAGTTTCAGGGTCTGTGGGGCCACCAGGTGGGGACAACCCACCTGGGCACGCCTAGAGGGGGGCGCGCCCTGGTGGGTTGTGCCCACCCAGGTGCCCCCCTCCGGTGGATCTTGGCTCCAGAAATTCTTATTTATTGTATAAACAATCCTCGCAAAGTTTTGTTCCATTCTGAGAACTTTTATTTCTGCACAAAAACAACACCACGGTAGTTCTGCTGAAAACAACGTCAGTCCGGGGTTAGTTTCATTCAAATCATGCAAATTAGAGTCCAAAACAAGAGGAAAAGCGTTGGGAAAAGTAGATACGTTGGATACGTATCAACTCCCCCAAGCTTAAACCTCTACTTGTCCTCAATCAATTCAGTTGATAAACTGAAAGTGAAAAAGAAAAAAAATTTACGAACCCGTTTGCTCTTGTTTGCATAAATGAGCTTAAACAGCACCCAGGTTTTCAGCCAACATTATAACTAACCATGCCGACAATTACTCTTAAATATTATATTAAGTCATATCAATGACATAATCAGCTAGCGAGTAATAATAAGATATCTCACACAGCAACATGTTTGCAAAACAACCATAATATAATATGACAATAGTGGTATCTCGCTAGCCCTTTCTGAGACCACAAAACATAAATGCAAAGCACCTCCAAAGTTCAAGCAGCGACTAAACATTGTAATTCATGGTAGAAAAGATCCAATCATGATGCACCCAACATTAGCTACACACAATGCATAAGTCATGACAACAGTGCTCTCAGATTCTGGCGCTTGTTTTAGAAGGACACAACATAAAAGTAAATAGATAGTCCCTTCGTAGAGTGAAGCAGTGATTTGCAGAGGTGCCAGAGCTCAAGTTTTTTAAAATAGAGGTAAATGATATTTTGAGACATGCAACCTTCTCATTTACTTCATGACTATTAGTTATCAATATCTTCCATGCTAAGCCCGCTAGTGGCGGTTCCCAAGCGATAAAAGTGAAGGTTTTGACTCCATTGGGAGTTTTTGTTTGATTATTTGTAAGCTTTTTTTGTTTGCAGTTTGGGACTAGGCATCCCTATTACCGGCCTTTTCTCATGGGATGGCGAGTGAATAAACACTCGACCTGAGAATAACCCGCTTAGCATGGAAGATACCGACCACCTCCTGTCGTTCCATGAACGATCCAAGCACACAAAAAGGATATTTATTAGAAGTTTTTAGAGGTGGCACATGCAAAATTACTTAGGACGGCAGGGTAATACCGCATATAGGTAGGTATGGTGGACTCATCTGGAATAACTTTGGGTTCAAGGTTTTTGATGTACAAGCAGAATTCCCACTTAGTACAGGCGAAGGTTGGCAATTAGGTTGAGAAGCGGCCAGCTAGAGAGCAACAACGGTCATGAACATGCATTATGCATAAGTAACATTGGACACTAGCATGAGTAGGATATGAACACCAGGAACTTAAGTATCATAGAGGCTATGTTGGTTTTCATTCAACTACATGCATGAACATGTGCCAAGTCAAGCCACTCGAACATTCAGAGGAGGATACCATATCATCATACTACATCACAATCATTTTAACGCAATGTTGATATCCAAGATAAATCATTATCCACTCCCAACTACTTATGCATGGCATGAGAAACTATAATCTCTAATTGTCATTGCAAACATGTTTAATCACAATGGGCTGAATCATGGATACTAGGTTAAACATATTTACACAAACAGAACAAGTCGAGTTCATACCTGTTTCTCTCTGCCACAGCCAGTTCATCGAATATCGTCATTATTGCCTTTCACTTGCATGACCGAATGATGTGAAAATAATAACAATGCAAGAGTGCCGTGGACTAAGCTGGATTCTGCAAACATTTTATTCAACAGAAGAAGACAAGGTAAAATGGGCTCTTTATTAGATCAACCGTTATTCATATGAGAGCCACTCAACATTTTCATCGCCGTCTTCTCCTTGGTATGACCCGAGTAAAAAGAAAAGAAATTCAGAGAAACACACTGAAATATTTTTGGAGTTTTTGGTTTTCTTGAGCAAGCAAATAAAAGAGAAAAGCAAAAATGAGAAAAACTATTTACACGGGAAAGCTCCCAACAAGCAAAAGAAGAACAAGGAAATCTTTTTGGGTTTTCTTTTAAGTATTACAACTAAGCATGCATAGAAAGTAAACTAACTACAACTAATTTTTTTATTTTTCTTAAGTTTTTCAAACACACAAGAAGGAAGTGAGAAAATAAAATTAAGCATGGATGATACAATGAAAAAGTGTGGACCGACAAATGAAATAAGTGAACATGAATGTAATGTCGGTGGGAAACACATACTCCCCCAAGCTTAGGCTTTTGGCCTAACTTGGTAATCAATCAGAAGCCTGGATAGTAGTTGGGGTACTGAGGAGCGGGCATCCACTGATCCCACTGCTGAGGCTCTTCCTCCTCCTCTGTATCCTGGTTGTTTCAGTAGGCGATGATGTCCACAGGCATAATCCTATATCTGCCCCTGGCAACAGGATGAAACAAAGCAGGAGCATGCAATGGAATAATATCATGAGTGTTAATGCTGAAAACCAGGTTATATGGAATAGGGATGTCAGGAGAATTGTTATTAGTTAAATGGTGGTGATCCATGGTAGCACTGTCTAGGTAAACCTTGGTCAGAGGGTAATCATGAAGGCATATCTCAACATTGAAGTGAGCCGCCAAACAAGTAGCGAAAATCCCATCATGTATCTTACCCTTAGACTTATTAATGTGGAGGCGACGTGCCACAATAGCTCTCAAGATGTAAGTGTTTTCTCCCTCTAATGCACGAGCAAAACAGCAAGGTCTGGTGAGCTGAGCGCACCCACCTTCTCTCTAGCAAGCAAGCATTTTGCAATGAAAAGAGCAAAGCAATGAACAGCAGGAAAATGCAAGCCAACGGCAGTGATAGCAGACACCCCTCTCTCATCTCCCACTCTCAAGGTGCGATAAAAGTCCTCAAACTCTGTTGGCCTAGGCTCAGCTAAGCTCCCGTCAGAAGGGATCATGCATATGTTACAAAATTTAGTGAGTGGTATTTGACGGGGTTCAGCATATAAATCAAACCGCACCTCAGGAGGATTATTCCCTAGGAAGGAAAGTAAAACTATGAACAAAGATGTTTGTGAGGAGATGATACTGTTCACATTCAGCTGTGATGAAGTCGGTGAGGCCTCCATTAGCAGTGTGAACTACTGAAGGATTCCAGCCTCTTCCATGAACTGGGTGTGCGGCCATTCGCACGGCCGTACCTCCGCCGACCTCCGAGGATGGAGATCACTATCAGACGAGTCCCCAATAACACCCTTGGAGTTCTTCTTAGAAGCAAACTTCCTAAAGATATTCATCCTTTTCCTATGAACAAAAATTCTGAAATTTTTAGTCCACAAACTTTTCTCAATAAAACTACACAAAATTGATAGCAACTACTCATAGGGATGCATAAAGGCCACAACAAGCATTCAAACTACTTAGAACTCTAATAATTCAACATGCAAGCTCATCTATAGCAGCACCAAGAGTAGCTAATTATTCAAAATATAAACCACTAAAACGTTAACTAACTGTACAAATAGTGGAGTCACATGCCAAGCAACAATCCCCTGAAACAGTTTCGGAAATGGAGCTTCGAGCAAGGAGATCGAAATCCACGGGTTTGAGAGCAAGAACACGGGAGAGAGAGCAAGGGTGAATTTTTTCTGGAGGTAGGTGATGATGTGGTGTGAAGAGATAAGTGAGGGGGCACACATGGGGACCACAACTCACCAGGGCGTGCCTGGGGGTCCTGGCGCGCCCAGGTGGGTTGTGCCCACCTGGTGCGCCTCCCTCTGATATTATTTGCACCAGAAATTCTTAAATATTTAGAAAAAAAGTATTAAATTTTCAGAGCATTCTGAGAACTTTTATTTTAGGGTCATTTTTTATTGCACAGGAAATTCAAAAAACAGACAAAATAGGGCATTTTATTTTATTTAACTAATAAAAACAGAAAACAAAAAGTAGGGATGGAAGGTAGTGCTTACTAAATTCATCAACTTGATACCGCTAAAAAATGATCCATTAATAAGGTTGATCAAGTCTGATTAATAACCTATTTCAATTAGCATGAAACCAAAGAACTATCGTAAATCACTAAGTTACCTCAATAGGGATATGAATGTCCCCAACAATAAGCATTTCATACTTCTTTTTGACAGTAGGTAGAGGTATTTGAAAACTTCCAATAGTGATTGTCGGAGATTTTTCAATAACATTAATACCATTCACTTGGAATTGTTTCTTCGGAAAGTGCACTGTATGCTCATTACCATTGATATGAAAAGTGACATTGCTTTTATTGCAATCAATAACAGCCCTGCAATATTTAAGAAGGGTCTACCAAGGATAATTGACATGTTGTCGTCCTGAGGCATCTCAAGTATAACAAAGTCAGTCAAGATAGTAACATTAGCAACAACAACGGGCACATCCTCACAGATACCGATAGGTATGGCAGTTGATTTGTCAGCCATTTGCAAAGATATTTTAGTAGGTGTGAGTTTATTCAAATCAAGTCTTTTATATAAAGAGAAAGGCATAACACTAACAGCAGCTCCTAAATCACAGAAAGCAGTTTTCACATAATTCTTTTTGATGGAGCAAGGTATAGTTGGTATTCCCGGATCTCCAACTTTTTTAGGTACTCCATCTTTAAAAGTATAATTAGCAAGCATAGTGGATATTTCAGCTTCCGGTATTTTTCTCTTATTAGTGATGATGTCTTTCATATACTTTGCATAAGGAGGCATTATCAAGATATCAGTCAAGCGAGTATGCAAAAAGACTGGCCTCAACATTTCAGCAAAGCATTCAAATTCTCCATCATCTTTCTTTTTAGTTGACTTAGGTGGAAAAGGCATAGGTTTTTGAACCCACTGTTCTCTTTCTTTACCGTGTTTTCTAGCAATGAAGTCTCTTTTGTCATACCTTTTATTCTTAGGTTGTGGGTTATCAAGATCAACAGGTGCTTCTATTTCAACATCATTGTCTGGTTCTTTATTATTTGGTTGAGCATCTTCATGAACCTCATAATTATATTTTTCATTATCAGAAGGTGAGTGTTCATTATCGGACTGAGTTTCAACATCAGAGATAGAAGTTTCATTATCATTATCAGGAGGTTTTTCTATTCCAGGTTCACTAGAAGCATGCAAAGTCCTATCATTTTTCTTCTTCTTTTCTTTCTAGAAGGACTAGGTGCATTAATGTTAGCTCTTTGTGAATCTTGTTATATTCTTATTGGGTGTCCCTCAGGATAAAGTGGTTCCTGAGTCATTTTACCCCCTCTAGTTGCAACTCTAACAGCAAAGTCATGTATATTATTATTCATTTCATCCAGCAATTCTCTTTGAGATTTAGCAACTTGTTCTAACTGAGTTTGAACCATAGAAGCATGCTTTACAACACCTCTAACATCATTTGAGATTCTAAGTAACAAGTCACTCAAGTGAGCAATCATATCAGAATTGTATTTCAATTGTTTTCATAACATTTGCATTGAAGTGATCTTGTTTTCTAATGTAGTTTTCAAACTCATGAAGACATTGGCTAGGGCGCATATTGTGAGGATTGTCATGATCATTAAACTTCATTGAAGAATTTACCTCTACCACCTTAGGCAGTGGTGGTGTATTAAACCCATGTATTTCTTCAATAGGAGGTAAATTTTTAACATCCTCAGCTTTAATATCTTTTTCCTTCATAGATTTTTTGCCTCTTGCATATCTTCAGGACTGAGATATAAGATACCCTTGTTCTTCGGAGTGGGTTTAGCTGGTGGTTCAGGAAGAGTCCAATCATCATAATTTTTCAATATATTATTCAATAATTCTTCAACTTGTCCAACAGTTCGTTCCCTGAAAACACAACCAGCACAACTATCTAGGAAGTCCCTAGAAGCATCGGTTAGTCCATTATAGAAGATATCAAGTATTTCATTTTTCTTAAGAGGATGATCAGGCAAAGATTAAGTAACTGGCAAAGCATCCCCCAAGCTTGTGGGATACTCTCTTCTTTGGTTTGCACAAAGTTAAATATTTCCTGTAAATCAGCTTGTTTCTTATGAGCAGGGAAATATTTTTCAGAGATGTAATAAATCATATCCTGGGGACTATGCACACAACCAGGAGCAAGAGTATTGTACCAAGCTTTAGCATCACCCTTTAATGAGAACGGAAATAATTTGAGAATAAAGTCCTAGCGAGTTTTCTCATCATGAGTAAAAAGGGTGGCTATGTCATTCAACTTAGTAAGATGTGCCACAATAGTTTCAGTTTCATAACCATGGAAAGGACCAGATTCAACCAAAGTAATTAAACCTGGGTCGACAGAGAATTCATAATCCTTATCATCAATAAAGATAGGTGAAGTAGCAAACTTAGGATCATATTTCATTTTAGCATTCAGAGATTTTTCTTTATACTTGCATAATAATTTCTCTAGATCATCTCTATCATTACAAGAAAGAATATCTCTAGTTGTCTCCTCATTCATAACATAACCTTCTGGTACCTTAGGCAATTCATATCTAGGAAGGCTAGTTCTAGCAGGTGTTTTAGGAGTTTCAGTTTTAGGCTCAACATCAGATTCAAGAACATCATGTTGTATTACTCTAGCAATTTGTTCATCAAGAAAATCACCAAGTGGCACATCATTAGCATCAAGCAAGGTACTATCATCATCATAAGCATTATCCACAGCAGAAGTAGCATCGTCAATAACTTGCGACATATAAGAGTTGATAGCATGTGTTGTTGTTGCAAGTTTACTTATAACAGAAGGTGAATCTAAAGCGGAACTGGATTATAGTTTCTTACCTCCCCTCGTATTAGAGGGGAAAATCTTAGTCTTAGCATCCTTCAGATTCTTCATAGTGATAAATTGATAATAATCCCAAGTGACTCAACAAATATAGCTATTCTCCCTGACAACAGTGCCAGAAAAAGGTCTTGATAACCCACAAGTATAGGGGATCGCAACAGTTTTTGAGGGAAGAATATTCAACCCAAATTTATAGATTCGACACAAGGGGAGACAAAGAATATTTGAAGGTATTAGCAGCTGAGTTGTCAATTCAACCACACCTGGAGATTAATTATCTGTAGCAAAGTGATCAGTAGCAAAGTATTATGATAGTTTTGATAGTAGTGACAACAGCAATAGTAACGGTAACAATGATAGCAGTAGTTTTGTAGCAAGTGCAACAGTAAAGATAGCAGTAGTAACTTAGAAGGAACAATGTAAGATAAATTCGTAGGCATTGGATCGCTGGCTTGTTGGATGATATTCATCATGACACAGTTATAACCTAGGACAATACGACACTAGCTCCAGTTCATCAATATAATGTAGGCATGTATTCCGTAAATACTCATACGTGCTTATGGAAAGAACTTGCATGACATATTTTGTCCTACCCTCCCGTGGCAGCGGGGTCCTATTGGAAACTAAGGTATATTAAGGCCCCCTTTTAATAGAGAACCGGAACAAAGCATTAGCACATGGTGAATACATGAACTCCTCAAACTACGGTCATCATCGGGAGTGGTCCCGACTATTGTCACTCTGGGGTTGCCGGATCATAACACGTAGTAGGTGACTATAACTTGCAAGATCGGATCTAGAACATGGATATAATGGTTAAAACATAAACGGTTGATATCTGAATTCATGGCACCCGGGCCCAAAGTGACAAGCATTAAGCATGGCAAAGTCATAGCAACATCATTCTTAGAACATAGTGGATACTAGGGATCAGGCCCTAACAAAACTAACTCGATTACATGATGAATCTCATCCAACTCCTCACCGACCAGCGAGCCTACAAAGGAATTACTCACTCCCGGTAGGGAGCATCATCGAATTGGCGATGGAGAAGGGTTGATGATGACGAAGAACGAAGACCCCCCTCTCCGGAGCCCCAAACGGACTCCAGATCTGGCCTCCCGATGAAGAACAGGAGGTGATGGCGGCTCCGTCTCGTGGATTGTGATAATTCTTTCTCTCCTATTTTTCTGGAAAAAATATAATTTTATAGCATCGGCTTCAGGGTCTGCGGGGCCACCAGGTGGGGACAACCCACTTGGGCGCGCCAGAGGGGGGGCGCCCTAGTGGGTTGTGCCCACCCAGGTGCCCCTTCTGTGGATCTTGGCTCCAGAAGTTATTATTTATTGTATAAAAATCCTCACAAAGTTTCATTCCATTCTGAGAACTTCAATTTCTGCACAAAAACAACACCATGGTAGTTCTGCTGAAAACAGCGTCAGTCCGGGGTTAGTTTCATTCAAATCATGCAAATTAGAGTCCAAAACAAGAGGAAAAGCGTTAGGAAAAGTAGATATGTTGGAGACGTATCAACGACCAGGGGGCTTGAGGCGCACTGATCCCCACCTTGGCGGGAAGGAAGGCGTGCCTCTCATCGACATTGGCCCCAAGACCTCCGGGAGCGGCAGTGCTAGGATTATCGATGATCTCCAGCCCTGCCTCCCGGGCGGGCCCTGAAGACACCCAGAGATTCACCATAGCAAGGACCAGGCTCACTCCTCGAGCACCAGCACCAACATTTGGCAATGGCAGCTTCAACCAAGAGCCCGGGGGCTGGCCCCAGGCTCTTCCCTTTGACATAACCAGCGAGAAGTGGGAAACAGAGGAGGGGGAGCGCAAGGATGGATGACTCCGCCCTCCCTCAGCCCCTCCTTTTATAGGCAGGACGGGAGGGGGGAGTTGCTCCCTCAACGGGCAGCCAGTACCCTCCTCCGCTAATTCGAGACGATAGGGCCCTTGCCTTGACGCTCTCCCATGCACGCACCTCCGTTACCTACCCCGTGCGATGCATGCCGCATACGTGGCCGAGGATAAGAGTGTGGTGGGAAGAGTGAATTGGCAGTTTCTACCCCGTGCATTAAAGTCATTCATGGGCCATTACCAGGGCGACCCCACCACTGTTGGCTTTATGCAACGCATGGGGAAACCGAAAACTGTCTTGGACCCAAGATCAATGGAGAAGCAAAGAAGACCTCAAGAGGCCAGCCTCTTCAGTACCCCCCACCTATGCACTTATTAGGCCCTACCCCGACGACGCTCGACAGCGCGTTCGAGGCAGGCCCGGGTGCTTCTGTCGGTGTAACAAACCCTGGGTCTATTGCCCAGACTGTGCACAGGCACGGGAACAAGATTAAGCCACCAACCCAAGCCAGAGTACAAGAGACCAAGAGCATCGAAGGACTAGCATGTAGATCAAGAGTATCAAAATCAAGAGAGAGAAGCAATATACCACCAGGAGAAAAGCCTCCCTTGCTGAGCAGGCGAGCTCGACAAGGACGGGGCCACCCCCGGAAGGAGGCATCCAAAGCGTCCCGACAGGAGGCAAAATTACATCACCAACTGCTCCACCACGACCCACATCATCAATCAGTGCGGTGTCAAGCTGCAAAGTGACTTAGTGGCAGCCATTCGCCACATGGCAGCTTTTCTCTACGGAAGACACCTACAGACGACACCCGTCCTATTATGTGTCAAGTGAGCAGGCGTGGAGCTGGCAAGATAGCCCGGCAAGGCTTGCCGGGCAACCAACGATGTAACGTTGAGTGATACGTCCATTTTGCATCATGCTTTTATATCGATATTTATTGCATTATGGGCTCTTATTACACATTATATCACAATACTTATGCCTATTCTCTCTTGTTTTATAAGGTTTACATGAAGAGGGAGAATGCCGGCAGCTGGAATTCTGGGCTGGAAAAGGAGCAAATATTATAGACCTATTCTGCACAACTCCAAAAGTCCTGAAACTTCACAGAGCATGTTCTTGGAATATATAAAAAATATTGGGCAAAGAAAGAACCAGAGGGGGCCACCAGCCAGCTACAAGGGTGGAGAGCGCGCCCTACCCCCTGGGCGCGCCCCCCAACCTTGTGGGCACCCTGGCAGGCCTCCGATGCCCATCTTTGGCTATATGGTGTGATTTGACCTGAAAAAAAATCAGAAGGAAGCTTTCGGGATGAAGCGCCGCCGTCTCGAAGCGGAACCCGAGCAGAACCAATATAGGGCTCCGACGGAGCTATTTTGCCGGGGAAACATCCCTCGGGGAGGGGGAGATCATCGCCATCGTCACCACCATCGATCCTCTCATCAAGAGGGGGTCAATCTCCATCAACATCTTCACCAACACCATCTCCTCTCAAACCCTAGTTCATCTCTTGTATTCGATCTTGGTCCCAAAACCTCAGATTGGTACCTGTGGGTTGCTAGTAGTGTTGATTACTCCTTGTAGTTGATGCTAGTTGATTTATCTGGTGCAAGACTATATTTTCTGATCCTTAATGATAATTAATACTCCTATGATTATGATTATGAATATGCTTGGTGAGTAGTTACGTTTGTTCCTGAGGACATGGGAGAAGTCTTGTTATGAGTAATCATGTGAATTTGGTATTCGTTCAATATTTTGATGAGTTGTATGTTGTCTCTCCTCTAGTGGTGTTACGTGAATGTCGACTACATGACACTTCACCATTGTTTGGGCCTAGGGGAAGGCATTGGAAAGTAATAAGTAGATGATGGGTTGCTAGAGTGAAAGAAGCTTAAACCCTAGTTTATGTGTTGCTTCGTAAGGGGCTGATTTGGATCCATATGTTGCACGCACTACAAAAAAAATACACTTCCGTGATGATACGTGTTTGTCACAGTAGGTCGCGTTTTTTGTCATGCATGTACATCCATGACAAATTTGTGACAAAATCAAGATAGTCATACCTATGCTGTCGTAGAAGTGTTCCATGACATTACCAAAATTATCATCACGGAAGTGTCCACTTCCACGACGATAAATCGCGCGTCACAGAACTGCTTTCGTCAAGGGTGGCCGACACGTGGCATCCACCGTAACGGAACGCCGTTAAGCTATCGGGTCGAGTTTTGGATCCGATAACCCGTTAACAGCCCCGACCAATGGGGATTTTCCACGTGTAAAATCATCATTGGCTGGAGCAAACACGTGTCGGCTCACCGTTGGGACAGATTTCATCCGCTCATTGGACCGACGGTGCCTATGATACGGCGACACGTGGCACGGCCCAATAGAGGCCCATTCCGGTGAAAAGGCCGGCCCGTTTGACTTGGTTAAAAGGTGGCGAGCCGGCCCACGGGAAGCCTGTTAATGGCTTGTTCGCATATAGCCCATTTACAGCCCGCTATCCGAGGGCCCGTTACGCCCTATCCGAATTAGGCCCAGTAGCGTCATCTGGGCCGTCCAATATGATTCAGCCCGTTTTAACTTCCGGCCCATGTGTGGCCCATGACTTCTTTCGGCCCATATGAGGACCTTTGTAACTCTTGGCCCATTAACGGCCCGTTGTGAAACTGGCCCATAATGAACAGTGTATCACTTTATACCCATTAACGGCCCGTTATTCCATTGGGTCGTTTCCAGCCCAAGTTATCTTTCGGCCTTCTCAGGGCCCATTGATTCTTGGGCTCATTTGCAGCATTCGGTTACATACGGTCCGTTACTGTCATTGTCTGCTTGTGGGCCAAATTCAGCCCGTCGTTACAGTCGGCCCATTTGTGGACCGTTAATACGTTGGGCCGTTTTCATGTCAAAAAAAACCGTTGGGCTGTTTTAATAGAGTTATCAAATACAGCCTATTAACGGCCCGTTATGGTCCACGAATAGTACGGCCCATGATTGGCAAAATGATGATACGCCCCGTAGAAGGCCCATGGATATCCTACGGCCCGTATGAGGCCCATGGATAGTATGGCCCGTAGAAAGCCCATGTACCCTACAACCCGTAGAAGGCCCATTGATCCCTAAGGCCCGTATAGAAGGCCGATGGATCCCACAGCCCGTATAGAAGGCCGAATGAAGGCCCATGGATCATACGGCCTACAGGAGGCCCATGGTTACAACAGTCCGTGTGTTGCCATGATTATTTTGGCCTAGTTACCAAAAATAGGCTATTGTGGCCACTAGAAAAACACAGAAAAAGAACTGCAGTGACTACAAGCAAACAACTAAACAAGACAATAAGGAAATAAATAAACAAGCAATTAAGGCTAGCCTATTACCGCTATTACACATATTACATCCACTGGGCATCAAAGTTCGCCACCAGTGCAAATATAGGGAACAAAGCAGCATATTACATACACTTGGCCGTCAAGTTGGCCACCGGTGCAAATAAACGTGGCAACAAAACAAGAGAATAACTGAAACAACTTCAGAAGAGCTCAAGAAACGTTATCCTGGGTATCCACCATGCTGGCAATAAGCTTAGCAAGCTGATTAGCTTTGTCCCGTTTGGCGCTAAAATCCTCCAACGCTTGCTGTTGCACCAGAAAGTATGCATCTGAATGCTCCAGGGACTTCCGCAGTCCTTTCGCTTCTTGTCGTAGCACAGCTGATCGATGTCTTTCAGCTTGTAGTTGAGACTCAAGAAAGCGAACTGATTCAGACAGTGAGTTTGAATAGCTTGTGCATGCGGTAGTGGCCAGTAACTCGAACACTAAACCAAGACAGGACTTTGGGGTTGTCTAGCTGTCTTCAAGATACTCTTCCTTAGCTGTTTTATCAGCTTTGTTGGAGACCAACAAGGATGTGTCACTATTCTGAACCTTATCTGCATTACTTCCTTTACCATTGCTTAATAAGGCACTCTTCCCCAATATTCTGTCAGCATTCTAAAAGAAGAAACAAGCAGGCACATAACAAGTTTAGCATGCACTAGTATATGAAACTCATTTCGGTGAACCAGTTCATTAGTAGGGTGGACAGGATTAAGCTACCAAGTCTTCTATTGCCAAGTACTAGTACATAATAAAAGCATCAAACAAACATATATCTATGTCCTATGGTCACTGCATTGTCTTGCCAAATCAAAATAGAGACACGGTTCAAATCATATCAGTTCAAGACAAAGCAGCAGTGAAAGAATACAAAGCATGGGAAACTACATGGCACAACAAGATTTCAGATGGGTACCACGGGTCTACATGTACAACAACACCATTGGCTCTGTTGTTATGCTAGTAATGTGCATGGTATGAAAGTCAACTGTATACACAATTGAAATTGAAATCAATAGAGCTATTGATAAGAGCAAACCTGTTAAAGAAACATGCGTGAACATACCTGCTGTGCCATTGGAGTTTCGATTGGATCTTCAATTTAAAAATAAGTTCGTATTAGTAAATACAGTGATACAAGAGCAAAGCAATCATAGTTAAAAAAGGCGCGCCTAAGCGAGCGCTTAAGCGCGCCTAGGCTCTAGGCGTTGGCAAAACGCATTGCGCATAACTACGCATAATCTGTGCATAACTATGCATAAGCATGCGCTTTGGTCAGTAAAGCGCAAGGCGGTGGCAAAACACACAATTAACACCTAGCGCTTTTTTGAACTATGATAGCAATGGAATCTTAAATTAGAACAATTGTTCTTCAGGTTTAGGCACTTGTTCTACATGAACAGAGTACAGTAAGACGCAAGAATAAAATACTTAAAAATAGAAAATGAGCTCATAGACCTTACCACATTCTTGGTTTGGGACCAGTACAGAACAAGGCGTTCCCAGTCATCATCCAGTAAATGTGTCTCAGGAGAACGTAAGGGAATTTGATGAGTTTCTTTGCCGGTGAAGTACATTTTCTTTAGGTAATTCTGATACTGCCACCAAGCATTCTTGAAGATAGCAGAGGTATTAGAACAGGTTACCTCATCCCGAGTTTCCAAATCGGTCCTTCTCTATAGAGAAAAATGGGAAAATTTGTTGTATTATAACCATCATGGAGGTAGGATGTATGGGACGAAGCAAAGTAATTGCCATGAATAACATTACTTACACATAACTCCTGGACAAACACCTGCAACTGGCATTTTCCTTCATCTTCAGTATAATATTTCCAAGATGGGAAGATACACACATATGATTTAACAACATCAAATGCGATAGATGCTAAACTACGACTGGCTGGTTGTGCTTCCTCCACAGGAATAGGCATACTAACTAGTGGAGTTGGGGTTCGCCGTGATAGTACTGGCCCTTTGGGAACTGGAGCTGCCTTACTAACTGCTGTTGTTTGGGAGCTCTGTGGTGGAGATGGTGCTGTGTCAACAGGAACTAGGTTACTATCGGCTGGGGTTGGGGTTAGATTGGGTGAAGCTGGTTCTCTGTCCATCGCAGTAGGGGTACAATCTACGAGAGTTTGGGTTATGTGTGGTAGGGCTGGTTCTTGTGCATGTACAACCGGGGTGCTATCTCCACCAAGAGGTAGCACTGTTTTATTTGAAGACCGTGTTTTTATTCTGCTAGATACTGGCATCACCCGCTCCAATTCAAATGGCTGATAAACAGGAAACATAGTTGAATGTACATACATTGTATGAGAGACAGATGCAATAGATAGTGTGGAAAAAAGAGGGCATGAAATAGTTGACATGTATATTGTTTAACTAAAATGGATAGCATGACATAATTTCACATATATGTGTCTATCTAAACTGGATAGCATAGCATAACATAATTCAAAGATATGATGAATAACTAAACAGGATCGCATGACATAATTCACCTACATGTTATCTAAGTAATGAGGATCGCATCATTTAATTCACATATGTGATTTATATGCTAAACAGAGGACATTCGATATGATGTCTGAACTAAGAACATGGTGTTGAATATTGTGTATATGATGTCTAAACTATGCAATGCAAGACACCGTATGCATGATATGAGCGGTATAACCGTGCCAAGTTAGAGCATACACCTCATTGGGGGAATAGGACTGGTCATATGTCTCTGAATCCATCTCTGAGGAGCTATCGGGACCCAACAAGAGATCTGCTTCGACAGGTAGCACTGTCTGCTCTGAAGGCCTTGTTTTCACTCCAGATTTTTCCATCTCCCACCCAAATGGCTGATTCACAGGAAGAGTAGTTTAATGTACCAACATTGTCGACAAATGGAAATGTAATGAAGAAAAGGATGGGCAAGATATCATTCAAATATATGATGCCAGGTTAAACAGGATGGCATTGCACATTTCACATATATTATGGCTGGCTAAAAGACATGAGACTGCATAATTCCCATATATGATATAGAAACTAAACAGGTGGCATTACAGAACATGTCTAAACTAAGCAGATGACATATATGATGTCAAAAGTAGGCACTGCAAGGCAACATATGCATGATATGACTAACATCATCATGCCAAGGTAGAACAAACACCTTGGAGGGTAAATAGGAGTGGTCAGTGGCGTCTGAATACGCCTCAGAACAGATATCTTCCTCTGGATTACAATCTGGAGAGGGGTGGGGAGGGTTTGCCATTGAACCCACCATGGAGTGATGTCTGCATGACATTGTATTGCCGCGCAAAACTCTTCTCTTTTTCTATACATGTTCAGCATGACTGTGTACAATATCTGACATGCATACGAAAAAAATATGGTGAGATTATGTAAGGAGAGCATGCAGAAATTTAGAGTGATGGTAACAACCAGTGGATCGATGTTTTTCCGTTGAACCAAAACAGCCCTAATGGATCGACGTGAATGTATAGTAATAACTGACGCAACAAGTGTACAACCTCTTTGCCGTAGCCGTGTCGACCTCAGCATCATTGGGTTGATCGGTGAAGCAGTTGAGGCAGAGGTGGCTGTCGGAGGTGTGGAGGAAGATCTGAGGAATCTGTAGACGGCGTCCAGGGCACTACTCTGTTGTGATGGATCGTTCTGTCATTGGAGCACCTCCGGTGAGACGTAAGACGTCAAGGCTGAAGCAGCACAAGACAGACATCGTCAATCTCAAGTGGGATTCTAATAGCATCTCCAATAGATGATGAAAATGGATGTAAAATTAACATCACCAAAAACCACCTGACTACAACAGATGAGGTAAAAACTATTGACTCTGAACTTAACTGTCGAAATTGAAATTAACTGTGGAATCTGAATGCTACTGTCGAAACTAAACGCAATGGTAGCAGAGAGACACTTGACATGTAGTTTAGGGAGGGCCTGCAGTTCATCTTCAACCTGCACACCCCTGAGCCGCCTGCCACCACTGGCCGAACCTCTGGCCCCAACGCCGCCTCGCCGCCCCGAAACAAGTCGCCATCGCCGCCCCGGCCAGCCCTCTAGGCCCCCCGCCCCCACCCTGAACCCTAAGATAGATAGTGGGGTACCTCTCCGGCGAGCCCCCGTCCCCGCTGCGGGTGGTTCTTCCTTAACTCCAGCGAGCCCCCCCAACCCCTGAAAATCGACTGACCCAAAAGTCGATTCAGTCGACTGAAGTGTGGCTTAATTGGAGCAGAGCAGCAGCACGAGCGAGGGGGAGAGCAGCAGCAGCAGCTGGGCGAGCAAGCGATCGAGCGAGAGCCGGAGCAGCAGCAGCAGCGCGAGCAAGCGAGTGAGAGCTGGAGCAGCAGCAGCAGCAGCAGTGCGAGCGAGCGAGAGCCGGAGCAACAGCTGCAGATCCGACTGGTATGGACGCCGCCGCTGAAGGGGCCTCACACTGGGGGAGAGCCGCCGTGGAGATGTCGCCCGCGGCGCCGACTTCAAGGTAGCCGCTCCATGGGGGTGCGGGATGGAGCATCGTCTGCGCTGGGAGGTCGAGTTAAGGAGAAGGTGCGATGCGATGAGTGTACAACCTCTTTGGTGGCGCCGAGTAGGCCTCTGCTTCGTCCGAGGAGTCGGTGAGGATGCTGCGGTTCCGGTGGAGCAGGTTAAGGCGGCGCTGTGGGGATGGAGCAGCCGCGATAGACGAGGCGATCATCGGAGCAGTTCCTTGGAGGTGGAGGACGGGGCGGCTAAACCGGCGGGACGATGAGATGGACGACGGATCCTCATTCGGGGAGGTGGACGAGGGACGTCGAGCTATTGCGGTGGACGACGTCGTCGGGGAAGAGGCTCCGGCTGGGCAGCAGTGACGTGGCGGACGGAGGAGGGTGGGGTTTCGCGGCTGGAGCGGAGAGGTTATGGCGGCCTGGGATTTCGAATGGCGAAAAGGGGGCGATGGGAGGGGGTGAAGCATGACTTAGGGACGCGCTTGTCCAAAATGTAGGGATTGTTACAAAAGTACCCCCCCACCAATTTGAACTAGCGGCCCTTTCGGCTCAGGGTTAGAAGGGGGATTTCGCGTGTCGGGATTTGGTAGCTGGAGGGAGTTTTCACGCACGTTGTAATTTCGGGATAGCAAGGCGCGGGTTGTGAAGGCGCCAGTTTTGGGAGCACGATATCTGAATTTTCGGGATATAACAAGACGCGGGTTGAATTTTAGGGACAATCCTAACATGTAGTAATATTGTACTTCTTTTTGGCTGCATAGTAATTGTACTTGTACGTACCAAATCAATTCGCACTTCCCTCAACCAAAAAGAAAACGAAAAAAATAAAACTATTCACACACACACAAAGAGAGAGTCTTGCCCCGTTTTACTATACAAATGCTATTCAAAGCTACTCCCTCCTTCCATCTATATAGGGCCTAATGCGTTTTTCGATGCTAACTTTGACCAAATATTAGAGCAATGATATATGGCATGCAACTTACACAAAGCACACCGTTAACTTCGTCTGTGAAAGGTTCTTTCAATGATATAATTTTCACATTGTGCATGTCATGTACTATTAATCTTGTCAATAGTCAAAGGCTCTATTAAAAATCTCATTACGCCCTATATAGATGGAAGGAGGGAGTATGAATCCATGTTATGTCCGATTAATTTTTTTCGCTTTGCTGTATAATGCATGTAACCTACTCATACCAACATTTTAGTGCATTTCCAAATGTCTATACTACCGCTGCAATTCGAACTAAATTTGAATTCGTTTCTCTATTTCAATAAGAATCTACTATCATGATTGTTGCCAACTTCAACCATCATAGTTTCCTTGCTATCCGCCAGATATAAATCGGACAGCCTATAATGCAGGATGGCAGGCACACCATCATCAACAACTTCGTTTTTTATAAGAGTAGAGATAAAATATATTAAATGTAGTATAACATGTTCATAAACACACCATGTGTATCACCGTTATATATATTCACACATACGTCGGTTTAAAACACTATGATAAATTCTTCAAATATCCGAATTTGCTTTTTATAATGAAGTATATATGATCTCTATTCGTCTTTTACACCCACACAACTCTCTTATCTTTGTAGCTAGTGCTAACTTTCTCTTGTGCATGCACATGCCCGCATCCCTCTCACCCTCCCTCATCATTCTCTAGCTCCATCGTGCAAATTCGTCTTTTCACTTTAGGTCGTTCACCCACGGTGTGTGTAGGCCCCCCCAGCTCCTTCTTTACGACACACATCGATCAATATGCCTCTCTAACCAGGTGTGCCTAGCACAAACACAAGCTTCCCCTCTTCTCTTGTCATCGTCCATGCCTCACTCCCACCACTCTTTTCATCGTTCTCGTACTCGCACACTCCTCCCCGCTCGATATAGTATGCCTCTCGTACCACCTCCTACATGCATCCCTCTATCTCTATCCTTCTCCTCGTGCCTCGTTTGCTTCTAACACACACATGCATGTATACTGATCAATCTCCCAACATATACCTGGATCGACTTTAACTACCCCCCCATCGATCGACGTACCTCACAACTTATGTCTCTCCTTTCTCTAACAAAGGGCGATTGATCTTCCTATGTAGTTATGTCTGCTTACCACAGCCACATCGTCCCCCCTCATCATTCATGCATGCCTCCTGACCCGTCTCTCACACGCACGTGCACAGACAACAAGCAGCCATCTCTTCTCTTATTGATATTGCGGGCGTGCCCTCCGTTTGTCTAGCAAGCCTATCCCACCATTTGTTAGAAGCAACTCCACTACCACCCCCTCCAACACTCTAGCTCTGTCTCTCTCCCAACCTTATTCCTCTCATGCACATATGCATGGATGCCGATCGATCTCCCTTAATACATGAGGCAGATTGATCTCCTTAATACATGAGGTAGGCCTCTCTCCTCCTCCACACATATACCAGCCATTGTACCTCTATAGTTAACTGGGCTTCCTTCTTCCCCCACCACACACCGATAGTCGAGCGCTGCAGGTAGGTATCCATGCCACAGAGACAAACTGCACATGTCCCCTCTCACGTTCCAGTAGGCCAGCCACTCTATATCTTTGACATGGGCACACACAAATTCAATGGCACTCTTTATTGATTGCACGCGCGCGCACACACACACATCATCCCTCTTTTTGATTCTATGGACACCTCAAGCCGGTGATACCTCCACTCTCTTCTCGTGGATCGCCCCCTCTATATATATGTTATATCCAGGACTCTATTTCACACACATTGCATATGTTACATTTTTTGATTGAATCCCCCCCCCCCAAAAAAAACTCTCAAGAACCCACACACTATATCTCTCTAGGTTTGTATCTCTCTCACACAACCCCACGTAGGTGGTGTACGTATACAAAAAGAGAATAGGGAAAGGGAGGAAGTGCATCGTTTCTCCGTTCAACGGTGCTGAGGTAGCACGTCCCGATCTGCGGTACACGCCGTTCTCTCTGACCAAGCTCCGGCGCGGCAGGGCCTACGCCACCTGCTCGCAGATTCGGCCCGCCGCCGCTCACCTAGTTACATCCCGACGACCTCCAGGTATCCCCTCCGGCCTTGCTCCACTGCTCGTCTTCCCACGTCGCTGCATGTGGATCTTCCATAGTTCTTTGCCCAAAACGTAGCTCGTCCAGCGGTACTTTCCATATTGCATTCTCGTCCTCACACCATTTTAGACAAACACAACCGTGTTGTTATCTTCCCTTAGGGCAAGGAATATGCTTCTTTTTTGTCGTCGCATGTGTCATCAACTGTCATTGGCTAGTAATTGTTTCCTTTCTACCTCTTTTTTTGCAAACAGGGATATCCATTTCAGCTTGTTGCTATTGCGACCTTTTGGTGAACTGCACAAATCACTTTTTGTTAAGAGTGTTTTGTGCAGTTGTACCAAAATGTCACATGGGCAATGTCTGTACATTTGAGTGCGGCTGCACAAAGGGAGATTGGTTTTGCTCTATCCTCCTCATCCAACTCCGAGCCTAATCTTCTCCAACTAGTTAGTCTTAAAAGAGACTACAAAGGTGACCAACTTCTATTTATGTGTTTATTGTTTCATCAGCAGTTCTCTATCATCGTAATCACACTTAATATCTTTGGAACAGGGACGCTCAGCTCTATTTTAGTGGAACTGCACAAAATGATCAGAATGTTGCATGCTCCAGACAGCTACTTTTTTCCCAACATGCCTTGTTGATTTAGACAGAGCTGGGCGGACGTTGCTGCCAATGAAAGCATGGATCAATTTTAATTTAACACCTTCTCACAACTTTGTCTTTAGTTGTGATGTAATTATTAGCTCTGATATGCTAATAATTGACATGCATTAGCAAGGAAGTTAGTTTTTTATTGTTTCCGAAAGAGCATCGATGGCAAGACACACGAAACAGAAGCTGAAAGCTCACACCATTGTACAATTTCATGTCTCGCTGGAAAATTATTTGTATAGTACGTCAATTATGTAAACAAATGATGGAAGCTTGATAGCACTGCCAGAAGCCTCTTCATCATCCGGGTCCATGTGCCATGCACAAAATTATACTCCTTCGTTCCTAAATATTTGTCTTTTTACAAATTTCAAACGGGCATATTTGTCTTTCTAGAGATTTCAACAAGTGACTACATACGGAGCAAAATGAGAGAATCTACACTCTAAAATATGTATATACATTCGTATGTGCCAGTCCATTTGAAATCTCTAAAAAGACAAATATTTAAGTAGTCACTCGTTGAAATCTCTAGAAAGACAAATATACTCCGGAGTATATTTAAGAACTGAGGGGGTAGTGCACAACCGCATGGGAGACTCAACCCGGTCGTTGCGCCGCATTAATAGTGAGTAATGAGCAGTCAAATCGTAAGCCCCCTTTCCCACTATAAGTTGCTCTGAAGAAGCAACCATCAATACGCTCTTCTTTGAATCCGCTCATACTACTCCATCGGTCACTGTTTATACAACGTGCTTTAGAAAAAAGAAAAAAGATCTGTGGGACCAAGGCGACTAGCGATCGGCCTAAAAGATGGCATTGGTAGTTATAGCACGACGTCTATTACTTGTAGAGGGAATAATGCGTACACACATGCATGCAGTGCTTCCACCCCGGGTACACACATGCATGCACTTACTCCATTCCGTAGTTACACGGAGAGAAAATTGTGGACTTTATTGCGGTTACCACGCCCTAATTAATTGAGCATTAAACCAAACGCGTCTAAAGTCTCTCTGGTGGTGGAAATGCATTGAGAGAAATGCATCATAATGAAGCGCGCCCTGTAAACTGTGACGGAGGGAGGAGTAGTATGCAGGTTCAAACCAAGTACGCGTATGGCCAGTCGGTCAACGTACCTCCTCTTCGCATATCACTGACATGTGGGACAGGAGTGTGAGCAAACCGATCTCAATTGACGGCAAAGAGCCAACCCGCCGTTCCTTGAGAGAGACGAGGAGCGAGAACACACAGACGGGTTCGCATGGAGGCCAAGATATATTCAAGCATGGTTGGTTGATCGATATCATTCATTACATGTTGGCAGTGGAGAAGCTACGTGAGGGCAAAATGTGGCCATGGCCCGCCTAGCCTAAGAGCAAAACACTCGCACTTTGCATGAAGTGATGGCTAGCTCAAGAGAAATTCCCTTCAGATTGGCCCGCCCGGCCCGCCCAGTTTTTGGTTTCAAGCTCCGCCACTGCATGTTGGGCTGCCGTTTTCCGCCCTTCTCCGGAATAAACGTGTACTTTATCAGAGATAAAAAGAAATAAGAGTACAAACGCTCCACCATGCGGTTCTAGTAGTAGTACTACTCGTACTACTGCGCTTGGCTCTTTGCCTCTTCGTGAAGTCGAACAATGATGATACTCCGCATGTTGGGTACTACAGTGTATGCCTCTGACAATCTGACACCGAATGGACTGATGCATGTCCACCGAGGGTAGGTTGCATTAGTCAAAAGGCGTAAGCGAGCTTCACCTTGTCCTGCAAGCTTCTCCTCGTTCTGCGAGTTGACAGGACACACCAAAAAGTAGTGCTAGTCCATACTCCCTCCTTTCTGGTTAATATGGCTCAATCCTTTTTGCGGGTAAATGAGAGAGCTTTATTCATATATAAGCATTCTTAGGACGATCAGCCAAGACACTGGTCACTAGGAAGCGAGGTACCCCGCAAAAAAAGAAGTAGGAAGCGAGGTGTTTCATCAAGCCAGCTCTCGGCCACATTCAAAGTGCAACAAGCACGGTTCGCACGAAGATGCGCCGCAAGGTTTGCTGACCTGTTTACATGCTGAATAACAAAAAAAGGTGGTACTATTTGTAACAGGATATAAGCCAGAATTAAGCGAGAATTGTGGTGAGTGTTCTCGGACATGCATGCATTAGGGCGTCGCGCGCGTTTTTGCGTCCATGTGTACGTGTGACTGTTGCATACACGTAGGGGGAGTACATGTAGGGGCCACTAAGGAGCAGTAAAATCACACAGTAAATCACGTCTGTCGTGTTCGTGTCTCACCCTCCTCCATGGCTCGACCCCACACGGTCGCTCGGCATGCCACTCACCGCAAACCGAGTATACGATAACTTTCCCGCCTGCTTGTCGATGGATCGTGCCATGGAGTACTACTAGCACTACTGGAAGATATTGACGAGTTGGGGGAGGACAACTAGTTGTAGCACGGACTCCCAAAAACTTTTTACATGCATGTTGTATCCGGCTATTGCGACCTTTGAACGAGGAGCAGCCGCGTGCACCCGGAAGCGGCGCGGGCGACGCTCTCTCCGTCGGCGCGCCGCTTCAATGCTGGCGCCAGCAAGAGGCCGCATCCGCTCTGGCCGGACATGAATGCGGCACTGACCGTTTCGGGCGGGAAGCACGCGCGAGTGATGAAGAGGGTTCGGGTTGGTCAGGACCGGCCGTGGCAGCGGTCCGGACGTGCGGAAACAAGAGATGTTGTATGTTAATATTGCTGCGTATATAATTAACAACGTAAATAAGGTGCCAGTTGGACAAATATGATTGGAGATGGAGATGGAAATGGAATTTTACGTAAACACGGATATGCATGTCTATGTCTATGTGTGTGTGCGCGACGACTCTTGCGACCTGGAAGCGGGGGCGTGTTTTTGATCGAGTTTTCTTTCTTGGTATGTTAGAAAATCAGTTTGTCCAATTCACATCTAGATGTTATTTAAGGATATCACATCTAAGCTCCCACAAGTATATAATGTAGCAACAAGAAACAAAAAAAACTAGGACAAAAAAAATAGACCACAAATAGAGTGGACATCAACTTAGATGTGACATAACTATGTCACATCTAGATGTGTCCTAGACAGACCCTTAATAAATTGTCCGCCAGTTTTCATTTCTTTTTTCCGGGAATGCGCATATTCTATTTAAAACCACTGCTATGGAGAGATTTTTTTACTCCATTATAGCCTCTTGTTTGATAGAGTTTCTCGCGTCTCGCTCTCTCACCCTCTCCATATCAAAACAAGATGACAGTGTCCAGTCTATCTCTCTCCTCACCGGTGGTCACTGATCCGGCCGAATCCCGTCCTCTACGGGAGGTGAGGAGGTGCAGCATTGATGTTGTCGCCGTCGGTGACGGGGGGAGCCGATGCGCACCGTCCTCTCGAAGCCGGCGCTGGCGCGGACGAAGATCCTCCACGCCCTTGTTCGCTGCCGTCGTGTGGGCAGATCCCGCCCACCCGCCTAAACGACATCTCGCCCACCTGTGGTATAACTTCTTGTACTAGTCCAGCTCCCCAGGTTGCTGCGTGCGAGTTTTCTTCTATGCGACTACTCCCCAGCTCCCCGTGCATAGTAGCTAGGGTTCGTCGGCTGGTCCATCATCACCTACTAGTACTAGAGGAAATGCCACTCAAAAAGTTGTCCTGATTTATGCCTCGGTGGAGGTATACATGTTGTGTCGACAAAAAGTACATGGTGGTTGTGCGGTCATTGTCCATATGGTGGTAGTACTATCACTGGTTAAATGAAGAAATGCTTTTTTTCTCGGGTATCCTGGTTTAGTTCCCATCAAGATATAATTATGATGCTTCTGTTTGTTGGTGTACTTTTCATTAACCATTTTTCATATTTTTGGAAACAGTGATGCGTGTCTCCATACCCGAGCATGTCTTCCTCAATTTTAGTGGAACTGCACAAAATTGGATGGCCATTGTTGTTCCGCCTCACTGTCCTCTGCCACATGGTTCTTCCTTCCTCGAGCTTGATTACTGAGAAGAAACAGACCAAGTGAGGATTTGTCGAACTTCATAGGTGCCTCACCCAAACTTGATGCCAAATGGATGATGCATCACCACGATGACCTATCGATGCTCATGGTCGCGCCTCATGGTTGCGTCGGCTGGTGAAGCTGATCGATTTTCAATGAAAAACAAGCTGTCTTCCATCAGTGCTCTTTGCTTGTTACGCACAAAGATGATATCCTTCATCAGTTCACCTTGGTTGCATTGGAGACGCAGTCATCTTTCATGTTGGTGCAATTTTATCACACAATTGGCTATGAACCAAATGTTTCCTCGAAGAAGGATCGACGTTGGTACTAAGAGCATAAGTTTTGTATTGATTTCTAAGCCTTCTCACAACTTTGTCTCCAGGTCCCCTGTAATTTTATTTGTCCAGCTATTAACTTTGATTTAAAAAAATGGTGTGGACTTAAAACCGGATGGACGTAGTAGCCCTCCATTTTTATTTACTCTGCATATTAGATTTGACTGAAGTCAAACTTTGTAATACTCTCAAACCTTTCCGATAATTGAAATTAAAATTCTTTATTTGTACACACTCACACGTTTCTGATAATTTGGCGCATGTGTGGTTGTTCACTTAAGGGAGGGTAGTGTACCACACATGAAGGACAGGAAGTGCGACCAGGACGCGTGGGCGTGGATCGTTAGTTCATCGGAAGTAGTACTCCCTCTGTACATTAAATAAAGAGTTTCTTTTCATACTTACACAATTTAAAACGATTGTTATGGAGAGAATAAGAAAACCACTCCACTATATATTAGTCATATACACACGAGAGTACTATATGGATGCAACTTCATTGACTTAGTGCACCTGCCTTTGGGTTTATGACAGGTGGGCCCAAAATGTGGCTGGCTCACGTGTCATACAACCAAAAGCAGATGGAGTGAAGGCACCGGAGCTCAGTCCGTACTACATTAGTACTCCCTCCGTAAACTAATATAAGAGCATTTCGATCACTACTTTAGTAATCTAAACGCTCTTATATTAGTTTACAGAGGGAGTATATATAAGCGGGAGCCTCAGCGCTTGTTCGCTAGGGGTTGCACTCTCCACACGCTCACCGCAATACATATATGTTACACGCTGGAGGCTCAGCGTTCATTTGCTAGAGTTTGCTATATTCACAGTCTCTCACCCTCTCTTCACCAGATCTAAACAACATTGCGTTGGCCTCTTGTCTCTCTCCCCACTCACAGCTGGTGAAGGAGGCATCCGTATCCCGTCGCACCGGGAAGGGGAGGAGGTGCAACGTTAACTCTATCACCTTTGGTGAGGGAGGCAATCCACTGCCGTCTGCGCTGTTATCTTTCACCCAGCGCCTATCCGGGAGGGCCACCGACCCCTTCTTCCTCGCTGCCGTACGTAGTGTGGGCAGATCCGTCCTCCCGCCGCACGCCTTCCCACATCTCGATGACCCTAAGGTACAAGTTTCTTTGAAACCGTCGTTGCTCTAGCTGCATGTGGATCTTTTTCAATCTGTAGTCGAATCTAGGTCTTGGTTCAAAGAGGAAAGAAAGGTGCGGTGGGGTGGAGCATGAATCTAGGATGTGGTTCAATGAGGAAAGGAGGGAGGAAAAGTAGTATAGACTAGCTATGCAGCCGCTTTGTTGGTCGAAAAGGGAAAAAGGGGGTAACCCAGTACACACATCTGTAAGGAACTGATCTCTTTGTTGAAAAGGGATAGAAATGGGGGGGGGGGTCGGGTAGTTTGTGCAGGACTAGATTTGATGCCCTCGCATAGGAAAAAGTTCAAAGAGAACAAATATGGGACCAACACAGATATGCTGCTTGGCTACATACTCGGCATCACCCATTTATACGTGTGGACGCACATGGTGCTAGCATGTCCCATACAGCTATTTTGCTGTTGTTAATCTAAGAATGCCGCCGGAAAATTGAAGCAATGCCACTGTTAAAAGTAAATTACATTTTTTAACGAATGTTGTTTCAAGAGAGTGTCTCTGTTAATATGAATCAATGCAACCGTTTTAGAAATGCTACTATCCTACTTTGTTTTCCATCCAAGATAAGTTAGATGCTTCTTTCTGTCACCGTTTGTTTCATCCTCCTTTATCGGCAAGTAATTGTTTCCTTTTTTGCCTCGGTTAAAACAGGGGTATCGATTCAACTTGTTGCTATTGCGACATTTTGCTTCGCTACTCGAAACACTTATGTTTTAAGAGTGTTTTGTGCAGTTCAACTTGAATGTCACACCGGTGACTTTGCTTAATTTTGGTGGAATTGCACAAAAGGAGATCGAGATTTGTTTCTAGTTGTTTCAAATCTTGGTCTCAACCACATGATATCTATTCAACTTGTCGCTATTGCGACATTTTGCTTCGCTCGCGAAACACTTTGCTTGATTTGAGTGCAACTGCACAAAATGAGATTGGATTTCCTATTCGTGTTAGCAGATTCGTATTTTATCCTGGTGTTCTCATGAAAGGTCAGTACAAGCCTTCATCCACATGATTGTGCAGTGTGCTTTGAGATGTTGTGCTACTTGTATTGGTACTGTTTTAAATAAATGTTGAATTGAAGCTATTGTATTGCTGTCTTTTCCCATTAAGTAGTGAACAAAAATGGGACCAACCCATACATGATGCTTGTTGCTTTGTTACAACAAACTCTGCATCACCCCCTTTATAAGTAGATGGAAGCACATATTGTTGTTGCGCCCACTCTCCCCCAGAACTGTTTATACTTTTCGTTAATCTAATGCCGCTGGTAAAATTAAGCAATGCCACTCTCAGAATTAATTAACTACTAAATCTTAGTTCAAAACTGCAACACTCGTTAGGAATGGTACTATCCTGCTTTCTAGTTCTTTCTACATGTTTAACCAAGGTATTGTTAAGATAATGTCTCTTTAAAAATGAATCAGTTGCATTGTTTTAGGAATGGTACTTTTCTGCTTTGTCGTTCTTTATACATGTTGAACCAAGGCATTGTTAAGATAATGTCTCAGTCAATATGAATGAATCACACTGATGCAGAATTGCTCCTCTCCTGCTTTGTTTCCCATTAAGACAAGTCATCAACCGTTATTTCTCAGTAATTGTTTCCCTTATACCTATTGTTGCTTACAGGGATATCAAAATTAAAGCTCGGTTTTATTCCAACTTCGATTTTAGTTGAACTGCATAAAAGGAGCCAATGTGTCCAAGGCAAACTGCTGCGTTACTGGGTCCAGTTGGTCGTTCCACTTTGCAGAAAGAAGCAGTCACTAGATGCGGTACATTATAGAAGGAATGACCGAGAAGCTTTACAGAGTATTATTAGACACCGGTGACATGACTAGTCTGCAGAGACCATTGGCAATTTAACAACACGTGGAGTGCCCTGGGCAAAAAGTGCCCAAACAAGTACAAGAAGCTAAGACAGGACACGATCATAGGCATTACATATTTTGAATGGGAAAAGCTTGTCAAAGTTTAATCATTGATGTTAGCAAGAAGACGTTAGTTTAATATATTGGAATTGGAAAACCTTGTCAAAATTTGCTCATTGATGTTAGCAAGAAAACGTTAGTTTAATATATTGGAATTGGAAAACCTTGTCAAAATTTGCTCATTGATGTTAGCCAGAAGACATGCATTTGATATTTTTGAGTGGGACGCCCTTGATGTGAGCAGCATCGAGTGTTTTTTCCTATTCCTGTGTTCAGTTTAGAAGTAAATAGTTACTCTGCTGAGATATTCCTGTGTTAAGAGTTTGTTCTGAATATTGTCTATGTAATGCCATGCCTTGTGTTTGATTGCAAAGTTGAGCTTGGAATGTTGTGGCATGCGGCATCACGAGCTGTTCACCGTGCCTCCTGAGAATAATGCTTCGTATTGTTTTGCATGTCGATCTAATGCCAGTGATTTGCTTGTTAAGAAGATCATCCTTTTCTGTTGTTTCCGTGCGTAAGAAGTTTATCGTCTGATGTTTCATTCATAGCCTGTACGACATGTCGGGTAGGTTAGACGTGAAACCATATGATCTTCCGACCAACTCATGCTATTAGGCCGTGATTGGATCATCGTTTTCCAACCAAAACCGCTTGTAAAACTGATGCTTGTAAATTAAAGCAGATGGTCTCGGGCGAGGCGCTCGGTTGGTCGATTTCGACTAGTAAAATATCGGAAGTACTTCACACACGATAAAAACGCTGAACGACACTCGGACGATTGCTAATCCAGCCATTAGCTGCTGTTTCAGCCTTGCCCATGGATGGCATGATACGCACGTCGTGCATGTATCGTCTGGTAATGTCGTCCATATAGCAATGCTCGTAAAATATACACTAGTCTCTCAAACTACATGCGTAACCCGCCGGTTTTACTTACAGACCTCGGGCCTTCCGATGATGAGTAAACTACACTTGTATGTTAATATAGGTTTGAAATAAACCAGAGCTCCCAAGCGCGGCCTTACCGTTTCATGCCGTCTCAGTTTCTCGAAGGTGCTCATAGGTGTCCGATGATCCTGGCTTCCTGAATGAGCAGCGGGCGCTGTATCAGACCTCCATAGGCCCCGCGAGGCCCTCTCCGTTGTCCTTCGAGTTGTTGCGCTCGCCGTGGCACCGAGCATTGTTAACATGGTCAACGAACATGAGGATTCAGGAGATGACTTTATTTTGACTGGATGACACTAGGGACCCACTAGGGCCATAGCCGTACGTACGCAAGTGCCTCCTTATTATGTACAACTATATTTTTTTTGCTTTCTCCTGGTTTCCTGACATCACGGTCCCACACCATTGTCAACCTATGTAGTCAATATAAACGAGAGAATTGCACAAGGTGCGGCCGACACCTGGGACCAAGCAGCTCGAGCAGTATTTGTGTTTTTGAGGCGTGAGCACTGCAGAGTTTTTCTTGGCGATGATTTCGTTGTTGTTCAGAGGAGAGCAGGGTATTAACTGGGCAGGTTGTGGCCCGTCTAGCCCAGGCCAGATACTACTTTTTTCAAGATGAAAATGGCTAGCCCAGCTATACGTCTTTTTGAGGAATACCCAGGCAAGGTCAACTTGTTATTCTCCGCCCCGCTGTGCTGCAAATCTTTCCTAGGAGGGATGCATTAGGCTTAACAGGAAAATGGGCTTTAAAAATAATAAATGGGATGTAATTATAAAAACTGGGCAGTAACTATAAAAAAATGCACCAAACACGAAATTAGTTTATAAAATATTATTTATGGATTTTGAAAATCTTAAATTTTCATTATTGCACGTGCAATGTTTCGTTGGATTTTTACGTAATACAAATTTATATTTAATCTGAATAGAAATTTCGGGATAAAAATATTTCGGATCCCATCAAAATGTGGGAAATTTTATTGAATTCTGTCTTAAACGGTTGGTTGAAATTATTAATCGTTTTCCTAGCTAGAAAATCGGCTGTACTTTTAACAAACTGTAAATGGGCTGTTGTAAATTCCATTAGAATTCAAAAATGGGCTGTACATTCTTACAAAACGCAAATGGGCTATAAGTTCTCTACCACACACTAGTGGGCCTACTAAGTGACGCGTCCCCTAAAAAAAATAAGTTGACGCGTATGCAAGGCTTTGTCAATTTATTATAGTCACCACACGGTTCTAGCAGCAGTGGGCGTTGGATGTCTATCCAACGGATGTCGTGCTTCTTCTTCAATCTCGGATATTCTTAGCTTCGGCCGTCCAAAAAATGATTCCTCCCCCTGACATATGGGGCGCACCGTTTCGGAGGCTGACCTGTGGGCCTACTAAGTTGGAGCATACCAAGGGCTTTGTCAACTTAGTCAATATAAACGATTCTAGCTTCAGTGACCGTATGATGTCCATCCAATGGCCGTAGTGCTTCTTCAACCTCTGGTCTTCTTGGTCCAGCCGCCCAAAGCAGCACCGGTTGTGCCGCCTGCTCCTGCCTTCCGTGGCCGGCTGTGCTGCCGCGGAGGCCTCACCGCCCCCATACTACTCCCACCGCTGGCCAGGCCATCCCTCCACTCCACTCACCCACACCCCCTCTTATTCTGCGGCGACAGCAGCGCAGCCGAACCAGTGAACCCTTGTACTCCTCTCCGTGTGGGCATCCACTGCCACGTCTTCCTCGGCTCTGTGTCGTCCCCTTCCTAGGCCTCGCCGTTGTCCACCGCCGTGGTGCTCTCGGCGCGGCATGGTCAATGTGGTCAACGACCGAATTCCATCGGAAGAATACTGTACGTGAAGAGGCTGACAGCTGGGTCCACGGCAGCCGCAAGGAAGTGCCTCCTTATTATGCGGAAAATAATTATTCCTCCACCTGATAGCAGGGACCCACCGGACGGGCCACCAGTATTTTGCGAAAAAAACGTTTGCCCCTAACTGCTGGGACCCACCCGATGGGCCACCGTATTTCGCGAAAAAAACGTTCCCCCTGCTGCCAGCTCGGACCCACCGGAAGTGCCTCCTTATTACGCACAAAAAAATGAATACCCGCTGCTAGCTGGGACCCACCTTGGTGGGAGGCTGACTTGTGGGCCTACTAAGTTGACGGGCACGAAGGGATTTGTCAACTTAGTCAATATAAACGATTCTAGCTCGAGTGACCGTATGATGTCCATCCAACGGCCGTAGTGCTTCTTCAACCTCTGGCCTTCTTGCTCTAGCCGCCCAAAGCAGCGCCGGTCGTGCCGCATGCTCCTACTTCCCGTGGCCGGATGTGCTGCCGCGGAGGCCTCATCGCCCCTACTATTCCCACTGCTGGCCAGGCCCTGCGGCGACCGCAGCCTCACATCGCAGCCAAACCAGTGAACCCTCGTACTCCTCTCCGCACGGGCTTTCACTGCTGCGTCTTCCCTGACTCCCCGTCGTCCCCTTCCTAGGGCTCGCCGTCGTCCACCGCCCTGGTGCTCTCGGCGCGGCATGCTCAACGTGGTCAAGGAACGACTTCCATCGGACGTGGACTGTATGTGGAGAGGCCGACAACTGGGTCCATGGCCGCATCAAGGAAGTGCCTCCTTATTATGCGGAAAATAATTATTCCTCCACCTGACAGCGGGGACCCACCGGACGGGCCACAGTATTTCGTGAAAAAAATGTTTCCCCCCTGACTACTGGGACCCACCAACTGCACCTTTGCACGCAAGGAAGTGCGTCCGGGCAAAAAAACGATTCACCCCCCCTGACTGCTAGGACCCACCAGCTACATCTTCGCATGCAAGGAAGTGCGTCCGGGCAAAAAAAAACGATTCGCCCCCCTGACTGCTGGGACCCACCAGCTACATCTTCACACGCAAGGAAGTGTGTCCGGGCAAAAATAAAATACAAAACGATTCGCCCCCCTGACTGCTGGGATCCACCAGCTACATCTTCGCAAGCAAGGAAGTGCCTGACAGTCGGGACCCACCTGGTTGAAGCATACGTACCGTTGTCATTCTGGTCGCGAACGTGTACGTACATATATATTGGTGGATGTAGAGGCGCACACGTGTCGTAGTAGAGGCGCGCACATAGCATGTACACGTACGTACATCGGCGAGGGTGCAAGAAAGAAAATACGGCCACATACGTACATACGGGCAGGATCTCTAACGACTATCGCGCATACGTACATGGCTGGGTCAGAATGGAGAAACAGCGTCGTCGCCGTGTTCATGGGGAGCCAACTGGTTGGGTCGGAGTGGAATGTGTGGTCGTGTTCATCGGGAGGGCTTGGACGGAACAGGCAATGGAAACGAGGCCTAGCGTACCGCACAACGGAGGAAACGACCTTGTGTTCGACCGGCCACGTTCGAAATGGGGTCCTGTTGATCGGGAGGGGCCTGGCATACCGCAATACAGAGGAAACGGACCTCCTACGATCGAAACGGGGGTCCTGTTGATCTGGAGGGGTGTGGCGTACCGCAAAACGGATGAAACGGACCTCCTACGGTCGAAATGGGGGTCCTGTTGATCGGGAGGGGTGTGGCGTACCACAAAACGGATGAAACGGACTTGTGTTGGAGCGCTTTGGTCAAAACGGGGGGGGGGGGAGGGGTGTGGCGTACTACAAAACGGGACTCCACGGGATACTGTTCATCTCCACCGTCGACCTCCTCCAGCCTCCACGGGCTCCTGTTCATCCACCTCCACCGCGCGCTACTCCACCAGCTACTGTTCAACCACCCCTCCATGGGCACCCCTCCACCGTCTACTGTTCATCCAGCCCTCCACACCACGGGGTCCTGTTCAACCACCCCTCCACGGCCACCCCTCCACCGTTTACTGTTCATCTAGCCCTCCACACCACGGGTTCCTGTTCATCCAGAGGCAACGCCACCACTCACTGTTCATCCAAACCCCCCCGCAACACTCACTATTCATCCAATCAACCGGCTTCAGTTAGCAGCAGTAGCGAAGGAATCGCTCCATCGGGTTCAGTTAACAGCCATCGATTGATCGATCGGGTTCAGTAACGCGTAGCCTGTAGTGCAATCGCTCGGGTTCAGTTAGAGCCCAACGCCTCGCTCGGGTTCAGTTAGAGCGAATGCCTCGCACACACAAGCGTACGTACGAGAGAAACGCGCATCGCTCCGCCCCGACCTTCCACCGTAACCGGCAACTCCCCGAAATTTTCCTCCCCCTCGCTTCTACCACGGTATTTTCCGTCATGAACGGCCCAAAGAATGTCATGCAGCTGCGTCTCCGTCCCGCCCAGGACGAAAAGCCCATTTTCTGTCATGATTTTTTGTCATAGAAGTAGGAGCCCACCACATCTATGATGATACCGGGTTTTTTCACAATTATCGTCATAGAAGTGTCATATGTATGATAGAAAAAAAATTCGTTCGGCCCAAGTGTCTTTTTTTGTAGTGACGCTATGGTTAGGTTTACCTTAATACTTCTTTTGTAGTTGCAGATGCTTGCGAGAGGGGTTAATCATAAGTGGGAGGCTTTACCAAGGAAGGGCAACACCCAAGCACTAGTCCACCCACATATCAAATTATCAAAGTAACGAACGCGAATCATATGAGCATGATGACAACTAGCTTAACAACAATTCCCATGTGTCCTCAGGAGCACTTTGCTTTATATAAGAGTTTGACCAGGCTTGTCCTTTGCTACAAAAAGGATTGGGCCACCTTGATGCACCTTATTTACTTTATTTACCTGTTACCCGTTACGATTTACCTTGTCACAAAACTATCTGTTACCGATAATTTCAATGCTTGCAGAGAATACCTTGCTGAAAACCGCTTGTCATTTCCTTCTGCTCCTCGTTGGGTTCGACACTCTTAATTATCAAAAGGACTACGATAGATCCCTTATACTTGTGGGTCATCAAGACTCTTTTCTGGCACCATTTCCAAGGAGTGAAGCGCCTTTGGTAAGTGGAATTTGGTAAGGAAACATTTATATAGTGTGCTGAAATTTACTGTCACTTGTTACTATGAAAAATAATCCTTTGAGGTGTTTCTTCGGGGTATCTTCACCTTGAACGGAACCACAATTATCTACTCCTTAACCTACTGCACCTACTGAAAATATTTATTATGAAATCCCTTCGGGTATGATAGAGAAACTGCTAGCTAATCCTTATGCAGGATATGGAACATTACATCCTGATATGCACCTAATCTATGTGGATGAAGTTTGTGGATTATTTAAGCTTGCAGGTATGCCTGAGGATGTTGTTAAGAAGAAAGTCTTATCTTTATATTTTAAGGGAAAGTCATTGACATGGTATAGGCTATTGGATAATATTGGATCATTGAACTATAACCGATTGAAATTGGAATTTCATCAGAAGTTTTATCCTATGCATCTGGTTCATCGTGATCGGAATTATATATATAATTTTTGGCCCCGTGAAGGAGAAAGTATCTCTCAAGCTTGGGGGAGGCTTAAGTCAATGTTATATTCATGCCCCAATCATGAGATCCTAAGAGAAATTATTATTCAAAAATTTTATGCTCGGCTTACTCATAAGGATCGATCCATGCTCGATACTTCTTGTACTGGTTCCTATATGAAGAAGGATATTGATTTCAAATGGGATTTATTGGAAAGAATTAGACGCAACTATGAAGATTGGCAACTCGACGAAGGTAAGGAGTGAGGTATAAACCTTAAGTTTGATTGTGTTAAATCTTTTATGGATACCGATGCTTTTCGTGATTTTAGCACTAAATATGGACTTGACTCTAAGATAGTAGCTTTTTTCTGTGAATCTTTTGCTACTCATGTTGATCTCCCTAAGGATAAGTGGTTTAAATATCATCCTCCCATTGAAGTTAAAGTAGTTGAACCTATTAAAGTTGAAGAATAAACTATCACTTATAATGTTGATCCTATTGTTCCTACTGCTTATATTGAGAAACCACCTTTCCCTGTTAGAATAAAGGATCATGCTAAAGCTTCAATTGTGGTCAACAAAAGTAATATTAGAACTCCCAAACCCTCTGAGCAAATTGAAGTTGAACCTAGTATAGCTATGGTTAAAGATCACTTGGTTGATAATATTGATGGGCATGCTATTTATTTCTGTGATGAAGCTGCTAGGATTGCTAAACCTGATACTAAAGATAAACATAAACCTGTTGTTGGCATGCCTGTTGTTTCTGTTAAAATTGGAGATAATTGCTATCATGGCTTATGTGATGTGGGTGCTAGTGTAAGTGCAATTCCTTATACCTTGTATAAAAAAATCATGAATGATATTGCACCTGCTGAGATAGAAGATATTGATGTTACTATTAAACTTGCTAATAGAGATACTATATCACCAATTGGGATTGTTAGAGATGTTGAAGTCTTGTGTGGGAAAATAAAATACCCTACTGATTTTCTTGTTCTTGGTTCCCCACAAGATAATTTTTGTCCCATTATATTTGGTAGACCCTTCTTGAATACTGTTAATGCTAAGATAGATTGCGAGAATGATATTGTCACTGTTGGTTTAGGGGATATGTCTCATGATTTTAATTTCTCTAAGTTTCATAGACAACCCCATGATAAATAATTGCCTAGTAAGGATGAAATAATTGGTCTTGCTTCTATTGCCGTGCCTCCTAATGATCCTTTAGAACAATATTTGCTAGACCATGAAAATGATATGTATATGAATGAAAGAAGGAAAATAGATGAAGTATTCTTTAATTAAGGACCTATTTTGAAACACAATTTACATGTTGAAATCCTTGGGGATCCTCCTTCACCTAAGGGTGAACCCGTGTTTGAGCTTAAACAATTACCTGATACTCTGAAATATGCTTATCTTGATGAAAAGAACATATATCCTGTTATTGAGCATGAGGAAATGAGATTATTGTAAACTCTAAAGAAGCATCGCGCTGTGATTGGATATACTCTTGATGATGTTAAGGGCATTAGTCCCACTCTATGTCAGCACAAAATAAAATTGGATAAAGATGCTAAACCGGTTGTTGATCATCAACGACGATTAAATCCTAAGATGAAAGAAGTGGTAAGAAATGAAATACTAAAGCTTCTGGAGGCAGGTATAATTTATCCTATTGCTGATAGTCAATGGGTAAGTCCTGTTCATTGCGTCCCTAAGAAGGGAGGTATTACTGTTATTCCTAATGATAAGAATGAATTGATTCCTCAAAGAATTGTTATAGGTTATAGAATGGTAATTGATTTTCACAAATTAAAAAAAGCTACCAGAAAAGATCATTACCCTCTACCATTTATTGATCAAATGCTAGAAATATTATCCAAACATACACATTTTTTGCTTTCTAGATGGTTATTCTGGTTTCTCTTGAATACATGTGTCAAAAGATGATCAAGAGAAAAGCACTTTTACTTGTCCAAACATGCACCTTCTACCTTTCAAAGATGTATGACTGCTATATTCTCTGACTTTTGTGAAAACATTGTTGAGGTTTTCATGCATGATTTCTCTATTTAAGGAACTTCTTTTGATGATTGATTAAGAAACCTTGATCAAGTTTTGCAGAGATGTGAAGAAACTAATCTTGTATTGAATTGGGAGAAGTGCCACTTTATGGTTAATGAAGGTATTGTCTTGGGGCAAAAAAATTCTAAAATAGGTATTGCAGTTGATAAAGCTAAAGTAGATGTTATTGAAAAGATGATGTGTCCTAAAGATATCAAAGGTATAAGAAGTTTCCTTGGTCATGTTGGTTTCTATAGGAGGTTTATTAAATACTTCTCTAAAATTTCTAAGCCTCTCACTAATCTCTTACAAAAGGATGTTCCTTTTGTTTTTGATGATGATTGTGTAGAAGCATTTGAAATACTTAAGAAAGCCTTGATTTCTGCACCTATTGTTCAACCACCTGATTGGAATTTACCTTTTGAAATTATGTGTGATGCTAGTGATTATGCTGTTGGTGCTATTCTAGGACAAAGAGTTGATAAGAAATTAAATGTTATTCAATATGCTAGTGAAACTCTAGACAGTGCCCAGAGAAATTATGCTACTACTGAAAAAGAATTTTTAGCAGTTGTATTTGCATGTGATAAGTTCAGACCTTATATTGTTGATTCCAAAGTAACAATTCACACTGATCATGCAGCTATTAAATATCTTCTGGGAAAGTAAGATGCCAAACCTAGACTTATTAGATGGGTTCTCTTGCTACAATAATTTGATTTGCATATTATTGATAGAAAGGGAGCTGAGAACCCAGTTGCAGACAACTTGTCTAGGTTAGAGAATGTTCTTGATGACCCAGTGCCTATTGATGATAGCTTTCTTGGTGTACAATTAAATGTCATAAATGCCTCTCATAATACTCCATGGTATGCTGATTATGCTAATTGTATTGTTGCTAAATTTATACCACCTAGTTTCACATACAAACAAAAGAAAATGTTTTTATATGATTTAAGACATTACTTTTGGGATGATCCACACCTTTATAAAGAAGGAATAGATTGTGTTATTAGACGTTGTGTACCTGAGCATGAACATAAACATATCCTACGCAAGTGCCACTCCGAGTCTTACGGAGGACACCACGCTGGAGATAGAACTGCACAGAAGGTATTGCAATCCGGGTTCTATTGGCCCAGTCTCTTTAAGGATGCTCGTAAGTTTGTCTTGTCTTGTGATCAATGTCAAAGAATTGGTAATATTAGTAGACGTTAGGAAATGCCAATGAACTATTCACTTGTTATTGAACCATTTGATGTTTGGGTCTTTGATTATATGGGACCTTTTCCTTCCTCTAATGGGTACACATATTTTAGTTGCTGTTGATTACGTTACTAAGTGGGTAGAAGTTATTCCAACTAGTAGTGCTGATCATAACACTTCTATTAAGATGCTTAAAGAAGTTATTTTTCCGAGGTTTGGAGTCCCTAGATATTTAATGACTCATGGTGGTTCACATTTTATTCATGGTGCTTTCTGTAAAATTCTTGCTAAATATGATGTCAATCATAGAATTGCATATTTGTATCATCCTCAGTCTAGTGGTCAAGTAGAACTAAGCAATAGAGAGATCAAATTAATTTTGCAAAAGACTGTTAATAGATCTAGAAAGAATTGGTCTAAGAAACTTGATGCTGCATTATGGGCTTATAGAACTGCTTACAAGAATCCTATGGGTATGTCTCCGTATAAAATGGTTTATGGAAAAGCATGTCACTTACCTCTTGAGCTAGAACATAAGGCATATTGGGCTATTAAAGATCTCAACTATGATTTCAAACTTGCCGGTGAGAAGAGGTTATTTGACATTAGCTCACTTGATGAATGGAGAACCCAAGCCTATGAGAATGCCAAGTTTTTTAAAGAAAAAGCTAAAAGATGGCATGATAAAAGGATACGAAAGTGTGAGTTTAACATAGGTGATCATGTTTTGCTATACAACTCTCGTTTAAGATTTTTTGCAGGAAAGCTTCTCTCTAAATGGGAAGGCCCTTACTTCATTGAGGAGATCTATCATTCCGGTGTCATAAAAATTAACAATGTCGAAGGCACAAATCCAAAGGTGGTAAATGGTCAAAGAATCAAACATTACATCTCAGGTACTCCCATAAATGTTGAGACCAATATAATTGATATCGTAACCCCGGAGGAGTACATAAGGGACACTTTCTAGAACGTTTCAAGCTCCGAAAAGGAATAGGTATGTGGTACGGTAAGTAAACCGACTCCAAAATGTTTCCAATGATAAATTTTCTCTATTTTGGAATATTAAAAAATAATAGGAAAATTAGAAGTAGTCTGAAAGAGACACGAGGCCACCACAAGGGTGGAGGGCGCGCCCTACCGCCCTGGGCATGCCCCCCGACCTTGTGGCCACCTCGTGTGCCCTCCGGACTCTGTTTTCTTGCACAATACTTCTTTTGGTCGGTAAAAAATCACTATATAATCTCCCGAAGGTTTTGACCTCCGCACCACGCAAATATCTCCTATTTTTGTTTCGAGCTATTTTCTGCCAGGGTTTTCAAGGCCAGGCATCATGTCGTCCCCCTCCTCCAATAATGCGGGCAATGATGCGTGGCTGATGAAGACAGAGATGAAGCAATAAGAACCCAGGAAAATCAACGGGGATGATAAAATCAAGAAGGCCACGGAAGATCAAGCTCCGGTAGCCGAAGAAGAAGACATCCTTCAACCTAACTATGATTATCTTACTCCTACTGATATTGAAGCCTTCAAGATCATTGAAATAGTTCGTGTGCAAAACAAGTATCTCACTCGTGAAAATATTCTGTTGCAAGAGTACATCACTGCACTCAAGGGCATTATTCGCAAATTGGAGAATCTCCTACGCTCGATGTGTGACACGACTTCATCAACAACTCAACATCATCACCTCCAAAGAAAGAGATCTAAATACATGGGTATGGGCACTCCCCTTGGCAACTGCCAAACTTGGGGGAGTGCCCCGGCATCGTATCACCATCACACCTTTATCTTTATCGTTTTTCTCAGTTCGATCCTTTTGGTTATATCTTGATCTAGTAGAATAAAGTTTTTAGTATGATCTAGCCTTGAGTTTTGCTTTATGTTCACTCTATGTAAATTTGTAATCGAGTCCATGAGTTATATAATAAAGAGTAGTTTAGAGTTAAGGGCTTTGCTTTCTTGCTATGATCTTGAGGGAATTAAATAATAGAAAGAATAAAAAGAAATAAAAAGATCATATATTGATCTTATGGAGGGTAATGACTTCACATATAAAGAGTATGATGAAAAAAAGTTGTTGAGAGTTGACAAACATAGTTTTGGTCATTGTTGCAATTACTAGGAAATAATAAAGAAAGGGAGGTTTCACATATAAATATACTATCTTGGACATCTTTTGTAATTGTGAGCACTCATTAAAATATGACATGCTAAAGAGTTGATGTTGGACAAGGAAGACAACATAATAGGTTATGTTTTCTTATATCCGAATAGAAGTTATATTGTCATGGATCATCCAACATGTTGAGCTTGCCTTTCACTCTCATGCTAGCCAAATTCTTTGCACCAAGTAGAGATACTAATTGTGCTCCCAAACATCCCTAAACCTAGTTTTGCCATGAGAGTCCACCATACCTACCTATGGATTGAATAAGATCCTTCAAGTAAGTTGTGATCGGTGCAAGCAATAAAAATTGCTCTTTAAACGTGTATGATTTATTAGTGTGAAGAAAATAAGCTATATACAAACTTGTGATATGGAAGAAATAAAAGTGACGGCAATATAAAGTGACGTTCTATTGCACTAAAATTTTATACATCCAACCATAAAAGCGCATGAAAACCTCTGCTTCCCTCTGTGTAGAGCCTATCTTTTATCTTCTTCCCTTATACAAGAGTCATGGTGATCATCACCTTTCCTTTGGCAAGCTCTGTGTGTTGGAGAGATCCGGATATATATATATATATATATATATATATATATATATATATATATATATATATATATCCCCTCGGATGTAGGTTTTCATAAAGTACTATTGTTGACATTACCCTTTAGGTAAAAGGTTGGGAGGCGAAACTACAAGCCCCTATCATTCTTAGTGTCCGATTGAAGCTTTGAACCCATAAGTATCACGTGAGTATGTGGACTTGCTGAAAAGCTCTTTAATTGACTCTTTCCGATGTTATGATAAATTACAATTGATCCAATGACCGAGATCATAGTTTGTTAGTTTTCAATGACGTTTCTGATTCATACACTACAAAAAAGACACATCTGTGACATTTTGGGCCGAACGAATTTTTTTCCAGTCATACTTATGACACTTCTATGACGATAATTGTGACAAAACCCGGTATCATAATAGATGTGGTGGGATCCTACTTCTATGACAAAAAATCATGACAGAAAATGGGCTTTTCGTCTTGGGCGGGCCGGAGACGCAGCTGCATGACATTCTTTGGGTCGTCCATGACGGAAAAAACCGTGGTAGAAGCGAGAGCGAGGAAAATTTTGGCGAGTTCCCGGTTACGGTGGGAGGTCGGGGACTGAGCGATGCGCGTTTCTCTCATACACGTATGCGCGTGTGTGCGAGGCATTGGCTCTAACTGAACCCGGGAGAGGCATTGGGCTCTAACTGAACCCGAGCGATTGCACTGCAGGCTACGCATTACTGAAACTGAGCGATCGATCGATGGCTGTTAACTGAACCTGATCGAGCAATTCCTTCGCTACTGCTGCTAACTGAAGTTGATCGATGCTGCCTATGGATGAACAATGAGGGTTGCAGGGGGGTTTGGATGAACAGTGAGCGGTGGGTGTGGATGAACAAGACGTCGTGGCGTTGCCTTTGGATGAACAGGACCCCCGATCGATCGAGTCGGTTGGGGCTGGATGAACAGGACCCCGTGGAGAGCTCGATGAACAGGACGACCCCGTGGAGGTCTGGATGAACAATTGACGATGGAGGGGTGCCCGTGGAGGGGTGGTTGAAAAGTAGCTGGTCGAGTAGCGCGCGGTGGAGGCTGGATGAACAGGAGCCCGTGGAGGCTGGAGGAGGTCGACGGTAGCCCGTGAAGGCTGGAGGAGGTCGACGGTGGAGATGAACAGTATCCCGTGGAGTCCCATTTTGCGTTACGCCACACCCCTCCCGATGAACAGGACCCCTGTTTCGACCATAGCGCTCCAACACAAGTCCGTTTCGTCTGTTTTGCAGTACGCCACACCCCTCCCGATCAACAGGACCCCCGTTTCGACCGTAGGAGGTCTGTTTCCTTCGTTTTGTGGTATGCCAGACCCCTCCCGATGAACAGGATCTTGTTTTGAACGTGGCCGGTCGAACACAAGGACGTTTCCTCCGTTCTGCGGTACGCCAGGCCTCGTTTCCATCGCCTATTCCGTCCAAGCCCTCCCGATGAACACGACAACACATTCCATTCCGACCCAATCGGTTGGCTCCCCATGAACACGAAGACGACGCTCTTTCTCCGTTCCGACCCAGCCATGTACACGAGCCCTGGCCGTACGTATGCGCTAGTAGGTGTTCGAGACCCCGCCCGTATGTACACATACGTGGTTGTATTTTCTTTCTTGCACACTGGCTGTTGTACGTACGTGTACATGCTACATGCGCGCCTCTACTACGACATGTGCGCGCCTCTACATCCACCAGTATGTACGTACACGTTCGCGACCAGAATGACAACGCTACGTACGATTCGACCAGGTGGGTCCCGACTGTGAGGCACTTCCTGCGTGCGAAGATGTAGCTAGTGGGTCCCAACAGTCAGGGGGGAGAATCGTTTTTTTGGACGCACTTCCTTGCATGCGAAGATGTAGCTGGTGGGTCCCAGCAGTCAGGGGGCGAATCGTTTTTTTCGGATGCACTTCCTTGCGTGCGAAGATGTAGCTGGTGGGTCCCAACAGTCAGGGGGAAATGTTTTTTCGCGAAATACAGTGGCCCGTCCGGTGGGTCCCAGCTGTCAGGTGGAGGAATCATTATTTTCCGCGTAATAGGGAGGCACTTCCATGCTGCGGCTGTGGACCCAGCTGTCAACCTGTCCACATACAGTCCAGATCCGATGGAAGTCGTTCCTTGAACATGTTGACCACGCCGCGCCGAGAGAACCACGACAGTGGACGACGGTGAGGCCTAGGAAGGGGACGACACGGAGACGGGAAGGACGCGACAGTGGATGCCCACGCGGAGAGGAGTACGAGGGGTCACTGGTTCGGCTGCGGTGTGAGGCTGCCGTCGCCGCAAAATAACAGGGGGTGTGGGTGATTGGAGGGATGGCCTGGCCAGCGGTGGGAGCAGTAGGGGGCAGTGAGGCCTCCGCGGCAGCACAACCGGCCACGGGAGGCAGGAGCAGGCGACACGACCGGCGCTGCTTTATGCGGCTGGAGCAAGAAGACCAGAGGTTGAAGAAGCACGACCGTTGTTGGATGGACATCGTACGGTCACTGTCGGGGGTTGGGTACGACATATGCCAAGGGATGGCTTATCATGGTGGGGGAGAGTTGAACGTCGCCGGTGCCTGGAAACGGGATGAGGTGAAGACATGCACGCCGGCGGATCTTACCCAACTTCAGGGCTCTCCGTGGAGATAACACCCCTACTACTGCTCTGCGGGGTCTCCGCATGATCACTATGGCAAAGTGAGTACAAGGTTGCTCCTTGAGCTGTTTCCTGGAGGTAGGAGAAGGCAAGGCTAGCTCCCTCCTTTCTATATGGTCTGGTCTAGTGCTAAAGAGGCGATCCCCCTTGCATGGGTGCCCTGGGGGCTTATATTGGCCCGCCCCTCAGGGATACAATTGTAATCCGGCTGGGTGCGGGTCCCAGCTGTCTTTCTCTCAGGCCGCCGTCTTCTCTGCCGACTGGTGGGGCATGCCGACTGGTGGGGCCCGCCGACAGGCCCAGTACTGTAGCCGTGCTTTTAATGATGCTGGCTTGGTCATTGGGTCGTGGCAACAGTGCCGCCGCCTGACGGTCGATCACTGTTGCCATTTCCCGTCTTGTCTGGTTAATGGCATGCAGGGCCCGTGGGAGGGGCTAGCCGACTCCCGGGGGCCGACTCCCAACGGGTCCGTCTTGTGGCGCTCTTGCCGTCTTCTGTACCCCCGCTGACGGGTGGGACCCGCCGTCTCTGGGCCGCACAGGCAGGCCATCGTGGGCACAGTGCGCCGCCCACGGGTGCTGAGGTCAGGGCAGGCATGGCAACAGTGCCTCGCCGGATGGAGATCTCCATCGATACGGCGCACTATGGCCATGCTAGCTCTTCATAAGCGGGGCAGGGATGGGCCACGCGGTGATCGTACCCCGTCCCGTCCATCGTGGCGAAGGCAGGAGGTGGTTGGAGTCGCGGGCCGACTCCCCATAGCCAGCTTCTTTGGAAGCCGCCAGTTAGGAGTCGGCTTATCTCGAAGTCGTCCCTGGGACTCGGCCGTGAGGGGCAGTCGGCGGCCTTGCCGCCGACTCCCAGAAGGCGGCCCCTTATCGTGTGGTCTTGAGGGGCGCAGTCCGCCCCGATGTCTTGAAAGGTTCAGGGGCTCGGGTTAGCCTACCCGTGGCCCATTACTCTGACAGTAGTCCCCGAAGCTGGTGAGGCGCCGAGGGTGACATGTCGAGGAGTCTCAACAGTTTGATCCTTCTGGTGGTGGAATCTGGACCTTGCTCGCCATCCTCCTCTAGGCCGACTAGTTGGAGCCGGACTCGCAGAAAGCCGTCTTGCCCCTTAAAGAATTTGTAGGTCGTAGAGGGATCCAGGCAGCGTGCCTAATAAGCTTCCAAGCAGCTGCCCATTGCGGATCCGTCGTGTGGCACCACGCGGCAGGGTCAGTCTGCCCACCCACGCGTGCGACAGGACAGGCCGTCAGGCGGGGCCCGCCACTATCGCACCTCGGCACGCGAACGGATCTGTTGCGTCCGTGCGGACGGTTGGGATTCCCACGTCGTAACTGTGCGCAGTTACTTCGTGTGGTAAATCATGGGGGGCGTGAGGTCCTGGGCACAGTTAATCCCCACGTCCATCCCATCGGCTTCACAACCCATGATCCTATAAGTAGGCGGGAGGAGGGGGGCGGCGGAGCATGCACGCCCATTTCCCCTACTCCCTTTGCTTCCTCTTGCTTCTTCTTCCTCTCACCGCCGCCGCGCCGAACCACGCCACGCCCGCAGCGATGAGCTCTTCCTCCGCCGCTGCACCTCCTGCCGCGCGCTCCGGCGTGTGGGACTGCTCCAAGGTGGACGACGACCATATTGAGTTCCTTCATAAGACGCGTCGCCTCCCCAGCGAGGACCTAGTGCGGGCCCGCGCCGCGCCAGAGAGGGAAGTATCGCCGGCGCCGGAGGAGGGCGAGCGGGTCGTATTCCGCTCGCACCTCATGCGCGGCCTAGGGCTGCCGGCGAGCAGTTTCTTCCGCTCCTTGGAGTTTCACGGGCTCCAGCCGCACCACCTTACCCCGAACACGGTGGTGCTGCTGGCTACCTTCGCCACCTTGTGCGAAGGCTTCCTCGGTGTTCTCCCCACTATCGAGCTATGGGGGGAGTTCTTTCAGTCCAAGCTCGGCACGCACGTCGCCGGCGTGCCGGCCCAGTGTGGTGCCTTCATCGCGATGCGGAGGTCGGTGGCCGACAACCCATTTCCCACCATCCCGCTGATTAAGTCGGTGAAGATGTGGCAACAATCTTATTTTTATGTGAAGAACATCGCCCCAAACGGCGACTGGGTCAATCTGCCGCCTTACGAAGCCGGCGCACCGGCTGGGAGGCTCCCGAGCTGGTCCCACCGGGTCAAGACGCTGACTCCCGCTGGTGCCGCCGCCGTTGCGCGACTCCGAGTGCTGACGCAGTCGGAGGGTCTGACCGGGGCCGACCTGCTGGATGCCTTCGTGGCGTGCCGAGTCCTCCCACTCCAAGGCCGACCTCATCTGATCTGTCAGATGAGCGGCCACCGAGACCCGAGTCGGATGTGCTTCAAGGACATGCCCCACGCGGAGTTGGCGGACACGGTGAATTACATCACAAACTGCAATCTCGCGGCGGATTGGCAGCTCGGTAAGGAGCCGTACTCACGCGCCAACCCCCCGCCTGCCATAAGTCGTCTCTCTTCTTCTTCTGTCTTCTTTTGCAGCCGAATTCGACTTCTGATCTTTTTGGTTTTCTTCGAGTCAGAACTCCCTCATCCAGCCTTCAGTCGGCACCACAGGCCCGGCCCGTCAGTTCGTCTACGACCGGGCGGAGAGCGATGTCGACGACCCTGACTTAGGGGCGGCGGCGATGGAGGACGACGCCGAAGGAGGAGGAGGAGGAGGAGGAGGCTTCAGGCCCTCGGCCACCTTTGCCGACTGGCCTTATGACGACGCCGAGGGGGAAGTTGCCCCGCGCCGCCAACCAAAGGTCGGCTAGCCGGGCGCGAGTTCCTCCGCCGGCTTGGATGGTCAAGGCGGCGCGAAGAGGCGCCGGGCCGGGCCGAGCTTGCTTGGCGGCCGGTCGAAGAAGTTCAAGGGGGCAACCGCCGCGACCAAGCGGGAAGAGGCGGTCGCGAAAGCCAACCGCTTCCGTAAGGAAGTGAAAAAGCCGCCACTGGTCTCTGCGTAAGTGCTTTCGCCTTTTGTCTTGTTTTCTACTGGTGAATTTTGTCCAAATCTTTTACATGCCTTCCTCGCTTCTGGGCTCCCCTTACCTTTGAGAGGGTCGCCGCTGCCTTCGTCATGGGGTCGGCAGAGACGTCCGCCACTACTCGGCGGATTGACCCCGCCGCCGACCTCCGGGAGGCGACGGAGCGGAACGCGCGGGAGAAGCGCTATGAGGATGAAGCCGCCCGCCTGGAGAAGGTGGAGGCCGAGAAGGTGGCGGCCTCTGCTCAGAGGAAGCTGGATGAGGCCGAAGCCGCCGTCGCGGCAAGGCGGCGAGCTGAGGAGGCCGCGCACCGCTAATCGGTGTTGCTCGTCATCCCGCTGAAGTCCGCGCAGCCGCCCCCGGAGTTCACGGGGCAGACTGGGGAAGCCGGCGGCGAGAACCCCATCATGGAGAAGAAAAGCGGCGAGGCCTCCATGTCGGACACGGCCGTGCCGCCACCACCGCCTCCGCCGCCATCTGGGAGTGCGCAAGGTAAACAGCCGACAGGCCCGCCGATGCCGCCGACTGAGGACGAGTCCGTGGCGAGGCTGCTCCGTCAAGTCGCCTCGCCAGCGTGCCGCCGCCTTGAGAAGGCGATTTCGGCGCCACGCCCCTTGGCAACCGGCGCCGCCAGCTCGGCCATCCCAGACGCTGAGGTGACGAGTGCCGCGCCCGTTGGGTGGGTGCGAGGAGGCGGGACAGGCCCGCTGAACCTGGCCCTTCTAGACGTTCAGGTGAAACTGCGAGCCAAGGGCGACGCCATCCAGAACTACACCAAGGCGCATCTGGCGTCGCAAGCAGCCGTTCGGGTATGCTTTCATTTTTGACTTTGTTTTTCCTTGTTCTTCTGTGTGGGGGCGCACCAGCGCACCCACTAGGTGTGGTCCCCGAGTTTCGGGCCGGCTGCTGAGCAGGCGGCTCGGAACTCCTTCTGGCGAGTTCCAATACTTATCTTTGTCTAAAATTCTTATCACAGGAGTATCACAACCTCCGCGTCACTGCCTTCAACCGCAATGTTGAGGAGCTGGGCAAGCGGACTGCTGACTTGTCGGAGAGCCGGAGTGAGTCCTCCTTCTTATTCGCGGGGGCGCGCTGGCGCACCCGCGGGCTCTAGTCCCCGAGATTCGGGCCGACTGCTGAGCAGTCGGGCCGGATCTTCCCGGCGACCTTCTTTGTTGATGACTTAACGTCTTTTTCCTTTTTATTCTTCAGAGGCCAACACCACTCTTTAGCAGCAGCTGGGCGAAGCCAACACCGCCTTGCATGCCAAGGAGGAGGAGTGCAGCAAGCTCGTCGCAGAGCACGACCTGCTAGCTGCGCAGCTGGCGGAGCAAAGGGAGCTGCTCAAGAAGGCGCAGGACGAGGCAGAGAAGAAAGAGACTGCTCTCCTAGCCGAGTTCGAAAGCGAGCGCTCCTCCTGGACCGACAAGGAGGCACTGCTGACCTCTGGCTTCCATGAGATTGAGGACATCGTCGACGGCGAGTTTCTTTACTTTATTTCTTTCTTTGAGCCGCCGACTATGGGTCGGGCTGACTCCTGACTTTTGACTTGCTTCTTTTCCGTCTTGGCAGACTTCTTCCCTGGCCACTCGCAGGCGGCCACTCAGGCCATCAAGGCTGATCGCGAGGCGTGGAGGGCAAATGGTGCGGAGATTGCCGCCAACGCCCCCCGGACCATTGATGAGCAGCTTCTGAGCATCGAGGCTCGTCTGCGGGCGGCCCATCGGATGCTGCGCCGGCTTCAACGTGCCGGCGCCCAGGCGATTGCTGCCTTGTGGCCAGACATGCCGGTTCTGCGCACTTCCAGTCGGACTGCCGACTAGCAGGAGGTCGCGGCTGGTCGTCTTGAGGCCTGGAAGGGTTCCTCGGCCCGGGCTGGAGCGCGACGGGCCTTGGAATTCGTCAAGGCATGGTATCCAGAGCTGGACCTGGACCGGCTGGCCGAGTTCCGGTCAAAGGCCCAGGCGGAGCTGATAGCTGTGGAAGACGCCCTCGTCGCGCGTGCTGTGGCGACCGCCGACTACGCAGACACCAGCGTCTTCGTCCCTGATCGGGCTGAAGATGGCAGGGAGGCGCCGCCGGAGTGGTTCGGGATGAACCCGGATTATGACGAGGACTCGGCGGAGGTGATCGGTTCCAGCGCCGAGGAGGAAGGCGAGGCGGAGGACGAAGGTGAGACGGAGGCGCCAAAAGACGGAGCAGGCGACCAACCTCAGCTCAACCGCGCCTGCAGCAACGAGCCGCGCCCAACCGAGCCGGCTGCCGCCGGAGACGATCAAGTTGAGACTGTCTAGCCGGCCGCTCTGGCGCCTGACACCGTCGTCTCTTCCGATCCTCCGAACCCGTCTGCCGCTTCCTAGGCTGCCGTCATGCCTTCATTTTATCTGCTTTAGTAGTCTTTGAGGAACTTGTTAATTCGAATAATTCCACCCTCGGGGTGTATTTTGAACTTCTGCTTGAAGATTCGGCCAAGGGCCTATGTTATGTAAATATTTATCCGAATTCTATCTTTCCTTGCTCATTGCTCCTTTGGTTTTTTCCTTTGCCGCCTTCCCTTAGTCGCCGCCTTGCCAGTCGGACAACCATTCTGCGGACTGCCACTGGATCAAATGCTTGGCTACTTTGGGAAGGCAAGTACTTGGCCATTTTTTAGAGTCTTTTTAACAAGTTGGATAGAAAGCGGCAAGCCGACTACTCAAGAGTCAGCTTTGCTAAGAGAGGCTGGAAGCCGGCTTAAGCTATGTTTATGCTTTCAGTCCTTAGCCATTTTTCATGTGGGCGCCCATTCTTCCTTACTCCTGCCCACCAAACAGTCGCTCTGCGAGCTGCGGCTTTTGACAGGAGACGGCTTAGGCACCGCACACTACTTGTCCGACTGCAGGAAGCATTCCATAGCGCAAGGCGGCAAGTCCCCGAGCCGACTGGTCGAGCCCGGTGCCAAGCGGCATAACAAAGAGTAGCATACTCGAAGGCATAATTCTTATCATACAGATAACAAAAAGGGCAGTCCCCGAGCTCGTCTCGGGGGGCCCGAAGTCTTGGTACTTTAATACAAAGGGTAGCATGGTACATACTGCATCAACTGTAAAATCTTCGGAGAAGATTTGTGTTCCATGGTCATTCCGTCTCTTTGCCAGAGTCGTCCCTCTTGCGTGCTCGGGGCTTCTGAGCGTCGATCAGGTAGTAGGAGTCGTTGCCCAGTACTTTGCTGATAATGAAGGGGCCTTCCCAAGGCGCCGACAGCTTGTGCTGGCCGGCTGTTCGCTGAATCAGCCAGAGCACAAGGTCGCCCTCTTGGAAATATCTCGGCCTGACCTTCCTGTTGTAGTATCGGCGCAGGCTCTGCTGGTAGACGCTGGACCGGCTGAGTGCCAACAGCCGGCCCTCTTCCAGCAGATCGACACCGTCTTGACGTGCTTCTTCTGCTTCCTCCTCGGTGTACATGGTGACTCACGGAGTGTCGAACTCTATGTCTGTTGGCATGACGGCTTCAGCACCGTAGACGAGGAAGAAATGTGTGAAGCCGGTCGACTTGTTTGGAGGCGTGCGTAGACTCTAGAGGACGGCTGGCAACTCATCAAGCCAACAGTCGGCCGAACGCTCCAGTGGTTCGACCAGTCGAGGCTTGATGCCAGACAGGATGAGGCCGTTTGCTCGCTCTACCTGGCCGTTTGACTGTGGATGGGCAATGGATGCTAAGTCCAGTCGGATGCCCTGCGACACGCAGAAACGGGCCAAGGCACCTTAGGCAAAATTTGTGCCATTGTCGGTGATGATGCTGTGTGGTATACCGTACCGAGTCATGATGTCGGCGATGAAAGTCACTGCAGTCGGACCATTCAACTTCTTGATGGGCTTTACTTCTATCCACTTGGTGAACTTGTCCACCGCGACAAGTAAGTGAGTTAGGCCGCCTCGTGCTATTTTGAATGGTCCCACCATGTCCAGGCCCCAAACCGCAAAGGGCCAGGCGATGGGGATAGTCTTGAGTGCGGAAGCCGGCTAATGTGGCTTGGAGCGGAACTTCTGGCACCCTTTGCACTTTTGGACTAATTCTTGGTCCTCTTCTAGGGCAGTTGGCCAGAAGAAACCGTGTCGAAAGGCTTTGGCGACGAGTGCTCTTGAAGCCGCATGGTGGCCGCACTCGCCTTGATGGATGTCTTTGAGAATTGCTTGGCCTTGCTCTGGCTCGACGCAACGCTGGTAGACACCAGTGACGCTGCGCCTGACCAACTCTCTATTGACTATGGTGTAGGCTGTTGCTCGGTGTTGTACTTGCCGAGCCAAGATTTCATCGGTTGGCAGCTCTTTGCTCACTAGGAACTTGAGGATGGGCTGGGCCCATGAGGGTGCTGCTATTTCTTCAACTGCCAGTACTGCGAGTTGGACGAGGGAGGCTGGGCTAGGAGGCAGCGGGCTGTAGTCCGAGGCCGCTTGCTGGATTGATGAAGTCCCCGGGCCGACTGGAGCAGTCCCTGAGCCGAGTTCTGGAGTCTTCGGACTGGTCGCCGCAGTCCCCGGGCCGGGTTCTGAAGTCCCCGGGCTGGCTTCGACTGCGGCGTTCTTGGAGCCATTTGTAAGAATTCTCGTGCCGCCTGCTGGGGCTCTTGAGTCGGATCCGACTTCTTCGGGGGGAGCCGACACAAAGATGGAGTCTAATTCTGGTGAAGGCTTGACAGACGGCTTAAGGAGGTGCCGAAGGGCGACGCCAGATGGTATTGCTTGGCGGGTGGATCCGATTCGTGCTAGGGCGTCTGCTTGGTCGTTGTCATTTCTTGGCACGTGAAGGAACTCGCACCCCTCGAAATATCCGCTGAGTTGCTGTACAAGGAAAAGCTCGCCATGTTTGCATCTTTGGCGTCCCAATCGCCAGATGACTGCTGGACCACTAAGTCGGAGTCGCCATAACACAGGATCCGGCGAATGCCAAGTTCTTTGGCAAGCCAGAGCCCGTGAATGAGCGCCTTGTACTCAGCGACGTTATTGGAGGCGGCGAAATGGATCTGCAGCGCATATTAGAGCTTGTCGCCTTTGGGGGAAGTGAGGACAAGGCCGGCTCCCAAGCCGGTGCACATCTTGGAGCCGTCGCAATGCATCCGCCAATGGGTGGAGTCGGGCGCTGGCGGCAGATACTGGGTCTCGGCCCAGTCGATGAGGAAGTCGGCCAGTGCTTGCGACTTGATGGCGGTGTGGGGCTGGTAGTAGATGGTGTAGGGAGCCAGCTCAATGGCCCATTTGGCCACTCGGCCAGAAGCATCCTGGCTTCCGATGATCTCGGCTAGTGGGGCTGTGCAAACCACAGTGATTGGATGCTCCTGAAAGTAAGGCTTCAACTTCTTGGCGGCAAAGTGCACGCCGTAGCACATCTTCTGGTAGTGGGGGTAGTTCTGCTTGGAGGTCGACTGTACTTCGCTCAGGTAATATACCGGTCTCTGGACAGGTAGCGCCTTGCCTTCCTCCTTGCGCTCAACTACAATGACTGTGCTGACTACCCGGCTGGTGGCGGCAATGTATAGGAGCATGGGCTCTTTAGGAGTCGGAGCCGCCAGCACAGGGGGAGTAGTCAACATTTTCTTCAACTGGAGAAAAGCTTCGTCCGCCTTGGGGTTCCACTCGAAAAAAGTCATCTTCTTCATGAGCTGGTATAAAGGGAGAGCCTTCTCGCCCAGCTGACTGATGAATTGGCTGATGGACGCCAAGCAGCCGGTAAATTTTTGCACATCTAACAGTCGGCTGGGTACCTCCATCCTTTCGACGGCCTTGATCTTTACAGGGTTGCACTCTATGCCACGTTCAGAGACCAGGAAGCCAAGGAGTTGGTCGGCAGCCGGCTTCATTCTACGCGACAGCCGCGTCGAGGAGCCGCTGGACTCGCTCCGTCATCAGGCGGCGCTCTTCACCCTCGAAGTTGTCTAGCTCGTCCGCTGCCGCCTGGGCGGTGCGCATGTTCTCCGCAGGCGTGGCGTACACAGGGCGATTGGCCCCGAACAGGTTGGCGATGGCCACGCCACGCTGCCGGACCGCGCCTAGGCGGCTAGGCCCAGTTGGGGCCGGCGAGCCGCCCACAGCGTGATCCATCTCACGCTAGTAGGCTTCTGACAAGCGTCTCATGCTCGCCAGCTTCTTCGCGCCTTCGACGAGCTGAAGGCGGCGCGCCTCCAGCGTCTCGGCGTCAGTGTCTTCCGGAATAGGCGCGGTCAGGTCTTGCAGAGCCGCGTCGAGTGGGTCATGAGCTCCTTCACCGGAATGCTCGCGATGACCGAGGACGAGAACCTCTGTGATGGTGCTTCCGCCGCTCTCCGTGCGGGAGAGCGGCTCGTCGTAGATCACCATGTTGGTGGGGAACGCGTCGAGCGACGCGGTGTCAGAGTCGACCATCATTGGGTCGGTGGAGCCTATGGACTCCAGGTCCACGGCAGGCTCGCCGACGACGTGGAGTTGGTCAAGGAGGCCCGCGAGGAGGCTCTCGGGGCCGCCCGTGCCTGCGTCGGATGCAGGCTCGTCGGAGAGGCGAACTTCACCGACAAGTTTGGCGAGGCAGCTGGCTGCGTAGGCGATCTCAGCGCCGTGCAGCGTGTCGGCGCAGACTCCGTCTGGCGTGCCGGGCTGGCTGCGCTCGCCAGGGAGGAAAAGGGTTCCCGTCCAGAGCTGGTCTCTGGACGACGGTGCACCTCGCCCCACGGTGGGCGCCAAATGTCGGGGGTTGGGTGCGACATATGCCAAGGCATGGCTTATCATGGTGGGGGCGAGTAGAACGTCGCCGGTGCCTGGAAATGGTATGAGGCGAAGACATGCACGCCGGCGGATCTTACCCAGCTTCAGGGCTCTCCGTGGAGATAACACCCCTACTGCTACTTTGCGGGGTCTCCGCATGATCACTATGGCAAAGTGAGTACAAGGCTGCTCCTTGAGCTGTTTCCTGGAGGTAGGAGAAGGCAAGGCTAGCTCCCTCCTTTCTATACGGTATGGTCTAGTGCTAAAGAGGCGATCCCCCTTGCATGGGTGCCCTGGGGGCTTATATAGGCCCGCCCCTCAGGGATACAATGGTAATCCGGCTGGGTGCGGGTCCCAGCCGTTTGTCTCTCAGGCCGCCGTCTTCTCCACCGACTGCTGGGACCCGCCGACTGGTGGGCCCCGCCGATAGGCCCGGTACTGTAGCTGTGCTTCTAATGACGCGGGCTTGGTCATGGGGTCGTGGCAACAGTGCCGCCGCCTGACGGTCGATCACTGTTGCCATTCCCCGTCTTGTCTGGTTAATGGCGTGTGGGGCCCGTGGGAGGGGCTGTCCGACTCCTGGGGGCCGACTCCCAACGGGTCTGTCTTGTGGGGCTCTTGTCGTCTTCCGTACCCCCGCTGACAGGTGGGACCCGCCATCTCTGGGCCGTACAGGCAGGCCGTTGTGGCACAGTGCGCCGCCCACGGGGGCTGAGGTCAGGGCAGGCATGGCAACAGTGCCGCGCCGGATGGAGATCTCCATCGATACGGCGCACTATGGCCATGCCAGCCCTTCATAAGCGGGGCAGGGATGTGCCACGCGGTGACCGTACCCCGTCCCGTCCATCGTGGCGAAGGTAGGAGGTGGTTGGAGTCGCGGGCCGACTCCCCACAGCCGGCTTCTCTGGAAGCCGCCAGTTAGGAGTCGGCTTATCTCGAAGTCGTCCCTGGGACTCGACCGTGAGTGGCAGTCGGCGGCCTTGATGCCGACTCCCAGAAGGCGGCTCCTTATCGTGGGGTCTTGAGGGGCGCAGTCCGCCCCGATGTCTTGAAAGGTTCAGGGGCTCGGGTTAGCCTACCCGTGGCCCATTACTCCGACAGTCACTATAGCTAGAATCATTTATATTGAATAAGTTGATAAAGCCCTTGGTAACTCAACTTAGTAGGCCCACAGGTCAGCTTCCGAAATGGTGCGCCCCAGTCAGGGGGGGAATCATTTTTTGGGTGGGTGAAGCTAGAATATCCAAGATTGAAGAAGAAGCATGGCATCAGTTGGATCGACATCCAACGGCCACTGTTGCTAGAACCGTGTGTAAACTATAAGTTGACAAAGTCTTGCATACACGTCAACTCTCTTTTTTAGGGGACGCGTCAACTTAGTAAGGCCACAAGTGTGTGGTAGAGAACTTATAGACCATTTGAGAATTCTAATGTGCAGCCCATTTACGAATTCTAATGGAATTTACTACAGCCCATTTACACTTTGTTAAAAGTACAACCCATTTCAACCAACCGTTCAAAGCAGAATTCAATAGAATTTCGCACATTTTGATGGGATCAGAAATATTTTTATCCCGAAATTTCTAGTCAGATTAAATACAATTTCAATATAAATTTATATTACGTAAAAATCCAGAGAAACATTGCGCTCGCAACAATTAATGAAATTAAAATTTTCAGTGTCCAAAAATAATATTTATAAAGTAATTACGTGTTTGGTGCATTTTTTATAGTTACTTCCCAGTTTTTATAATTACATCCCATTTATTATTTCTTAAAGCCCATTTTATGATTAAGCCTAATGCATCCCTCCCAGGAAAGATTTGTAGCCCAGCGGGGCGGAGAATAACAACTTGACCTGGCCTGGGTATTCCTAAAAAAAGCATAGCTGGGCTAGCCACTTTCAACTTGAAAAAAAGTTAATACCTGCAACGATGTTTTCGTTGTTGTTCAGAGGAGAAAATTTAATATCTGGGCTAAACATCGAAAAACTCTGCAGTGCTCACACCTCAAAAACACAAATACTGCTCGAGCTGCTTGGTCCAACTGTCGGCCGCTTCTTGTGCAATTCTCTCATTTATTGACTACATAGGTTGACAATGGTGTGGGACCGTGATGTCAGAAAACTAGGAGGAAGCAAAAACAATTATAGTTATATATATATAATAAGGAGGCACTTGCGTACGTGAGGCTATGGCCCTGGTGGGTCCCCATTGTCATCCTCTCCAAGTAAAGTCATCTCTTCGCCCGCGCGCGCTTTCCGCCCGAAACAGTCAGCGCCGCCCGCCCCGCTTCCCAGTGCAGGCGATTGCTCCGCCTTTAAACAACACAAGTGTCGTCCGTCCGTCCATCTGTTGCCCACATTAATGATACACGGTTGCCGAGGCGGCTACTCCGGCGCCACACGTCCGTCCCTCCGCCGCCCACCATTGCTATATGAACTGCTGCGCCGGCCATAGCCGCAGTCATCTGCATCTGTTCCCTTTTTCCTGTCCACACCGCTACTGCCCACCATGACTTCCTCGCGCTCCAGCGCTCTTCGGGACGAGCGGACGATGGACCACAAGGAGATGGCAGCCATTGCTGCCGACCGGTTGGCCGGCAGGAAGCCGGAGGACGACGACGTCCCAATGGAGAACATGGTAGTCGACGATCCGGCGCCAACCCCCTCCTCCGTGCCATCCTCGCTGGTGCATTGCTCCATGACCATCGGCGAGGCCCGTGCCCAATATATGGACACGGTGAGGCAGATGCGTGAGGAGCAGTTCCGGGAGGCGCAGGACGACGCCGCCTACAACCACCATCTCCTCCAGGAGCACCTGCAGGCGGAGGATCAGATCACCGCGGAGCGGGCGGAGCAGGAGGCGCTGCTCGGCTCGTACTGCTCCACCCGCGAGGGCCGCCTCGAGCGATGGCGGTACCGCATGCGGGTGGCGGAGGCTGCGCCCGCCTGCAGAGAGGGCGATGAAGCGGGCGAGGCGCTGTTTTGTGAGACCGAGGACGAGGCAGAGGACAATGTCGGCTCCGACGAGTGCCCGCTCCACTAGCGTCGATGAGGCCATGCTCCGCCGAGGCCCCGCGGCGCCAACAACGAGGAAGATTACACCACCGGCTCCGCCGAGGCCCCGCCCCACCAACAACGAGGCAGAGGACATCGCCGGCTCAGCCGAGGCCCCACCCTGCCGGCAACGAGGGGGAGGATTTCCACCGCTCCGCCGAGGCGCCGCCCGCCGGCAACGAGATAGCGGACATTGCAGGCTCCGCCGAGGCCCCGCCCCGCTGCCAACGAGGTTGCGCCACACAAAAAACAAGGAAGAGTAGAACACGGTAGGTCGCCGCTGCTCGAGTCCAAGTAAGGCCACCGCTGCTACCCTCCGGTTGAAGACAAGCTAGGCGGGTTGACCATTGACGGCCGGCTAGCTTCTTGGCGGCGACGTGGAGTCCAAGAGCTGTGTTCGAGAAGAACGCTACTTCTACTTAACTGCTGGTGCAGCTGGCTGACTGACATGTGGGCCCAATAGGCCCCATGTCAGTTAAGCAACTGCACCTGCAGTTAAGTCACCGAAGCTTCTGTTCGGCTCAGCGGGACACAGGTGGGTAGCTTCGGTTAATTAATTATACCTCCAGCGCACCCCTTTTTAGTTGAAGAATGTATGAAATGTAATGAAATCCGGCATGTTTATATGAAATCCGACCATGTATGAATGAATTTATTTCGATTAGTTTGAATTCTTGTATCACTGGCATTGGATGAACATGCAAAACAATACGTACTAGCATTATTCCTAGGGTGATCACCTCGTTTGCAGCAGTTTCACATGTACTCCCTCCGGTCCTTTCTAGTCAGCATACAAGTTTTGTCTGCAGTCAAAGTGTCTCTACTTTGACCAATCTTATAGAAAAAAGTATGCAATTTCATAATGTGCAAAGTAAAAAGGAACAGAAGGAGTACAAAGAGTTTGAGCAGCTTTTTAGCAATCAAACACACAGGGTTCATAGAGAACATTCAAAAAAATCGATGATTATGCATCTCAGCGACTCACATGTCAGAGGCAATATTTACTTCACAACTAAACTACTGCTGACCGCAAAGGGCGTCCCATTCGAAAATATCAAACGCATGTCTTGCTAAAATCACTGAGCAAAATTTGACAAGGTTGTCCCATTCCAAAATATCAAATGACTACGATTGTGGAATAGGCAGGGTTTGCCATCACTTCAGACATTGACATGGCACCTCGTGCTAAATAAACCAGCTGTTCTTTTTGTGCAGTTCCACCAAAATCGACCAAATTCGCGCGCAGCTTGTATGATTTCGCCCTTATATGTTGCAACGCCCTGAACTTATCGACACCTGCTTTCTTGTGGTGGAAATGAATGACTCGATGTATTCATGAAGATTTTGTGCAGTTCCCAATGAAATCAAGCTGAGCACCCCTATTTGCACAAATACAGAAAAGTGATTAGTATAAAGCAAACTGTACTATGAATTGACAGTTTAAACAGGCACCTACATGGTCCATGTAGAGCACACTTTTAGAAAAATGGAACTCATCAGAAAGAATCCTAGAACAACATTGTACTCGCACATCACAGCAAAAAAATGGAGATTTGTGAGTCCTTCTGAGCTGAAGTTAGTTTGGTCTTGTGGGGAGTAATGTAACCATCCTTCAACTGCTCCTTCTGATGAGAAGATAGACAGGGCTTCTTCATACTGGCATAATCGGAACTAGTCACTTCAGTAGTCCATATTCTTCTTCCGAGGAAGATGATCCTATTGTGCAAAGACAAGAGGACAACTAAATGCTAGCATCCCTGTTTGCTTGAAAAAAAGGAAAGGAAATATTTAAAACAGCTCAGATGAAGCACTTCTCGAGGATAATACCACTTTTTCATGGCAGTATCTAAACAGTAGCACAACACCAATAAAAATGACAAAGCTCAATCATATGGATGAAATCAGTGGGCGGGTACCAACCTTTGTCAGGAGGCTTATTGTGTAGAGCATATAGATGAAGCACTTCTCCGGAACCATTTGTTGCTATCTACTGTGGTGGCCATGCTTACTATATACTCCTCGATTAGTTTAATGTTTCCAACATCTTCTTGTGCAGTTCCACTAAAATATATGGTATCTTAAAAGAAGATCCTTGTTTGCACAAGTAGAGATAATTACGTATTACATTAAGAGTGGCATCAAATCAGTGGCAAAACAATTGCTCGTTCCAGCCATAACAATAAATTAAGATGCAAAACTATATCATTACTTGTGTCACCACAGTTCCAGTGCTTCATTACAGCACCGGGAGTTGATTTTTGTTTTTCTCCCGCTTGTTCTTCCCCTTCATCACTTGGTTCAATAACAGACAAGCTTCGCCTTCAAAGTAAGATTTGGCATGTCAATTAGGGAGCACAAGTATAGTACTAAACTTAATTTTCTGATGAAAGTGGAAAAATACAGGCCAACAGTTGTAAAATATCCTTATATTAGCTCAATGGGATATTACGGTGCACATACAGATTGGAAGTCTTGTCTCCATTTGTCCAGTTCACTAAAATCAAGCAACATTGTCATACAAGTAGCACAACATATGAAAGCACACTGCAGAATCATGTGAAAGAAGGCTAGTACTGACCTCTCATGATGCGGAATTCAAACAACTCACAAGAAGAAGATCTGAACCAAATTTGCCAACACGGATAGGAAGTAAGATCTCCTCTTGTGCAGTTCCACTAAGATCAAGCAATCAAGCAACATTGTCGGTGTGACATTTTGGTTGAACTGCACAAAACACTCCTAAAACAAAAGTGTTTTGTGCAGTGCAACAAATGGTCACAATGGCAACCAGGTGAAGTAGATAACCCTATTTACACAGAGGTGCAAAGGAAACGACTAGTGGTCAAGAACGGTGGATGACACAGAAGCCAACAAAAAGAAGCATCTACCTTATCTAAATGGGAAAGAAAGCAAGACAGTAGCATTTCTCAAATGGTGGCATTGATTAATATTAACATAGAGATTATATTAACAATAAAATTTGTTAAACATGTAATTTACTTTTAACTGTAGCATTGCATCAATTTTCCAGCGGCATTATTAGAGGGTGTTTGTTTACAGGGACATTTTGGTGCAGGGACTAAAAAAATTCCGTGTCAGTCCCATCTAAACCAAACAGGAGGGACTTTTAGGGACTAAAAGTGGGCATTTGGCACTAAAGAAAGAAGACCCTGAGGGAGTCTTTTGGGACTTTTTCCAATAGTTGCCCCTGCCACGCATCGCACCTTGTCTCTATTAGTTCATTACTAGGGGTAACATGGTCTTTTAGCATGTCATTTAATAACCTCTAGTTCATGTTTAGTCCCTGGAACCAAGCAGGTAGGGAGTAGGGAGTTTTTAACCAAATAGGGCCTTAGATTAACAACAACTAAAGAGTTGGACGGGACAGTGGATGCACCAGCACCATGTGCATCTACCGATGTACTGTGGTCATGCACAATCTGTTGCAACAAACAAACAACCAAGGAGCATATTTTTGTTGGTCCCAGTTTTGTTATCTTTACACCTTTCCCTATGTGAGTGCAGCAAATCTAGTCCTGCTCAAACTCTACAGCCTTGTCCCCCAAAACAAAAGATCAGTTTGTTACAGATGTGCATACTGTGTTTGTCATTGTTTTCCCTTTTCGACCAACGTAGGTGCTGGATAGCCAGTCTGTACTAGTACTTTCGCCCCTTCCATTCCTCTTTGAACCACGTCCTAGATTTATGCGACACAACTTTCCCCACTACTTTCCCCCATTCCTTTCCTCTTTGAACCACGTCCTAGATTCATGCTATACAACTTTTCCCACTACTTTCCCCCACTCCTTTCCTCTTTGAACCACGTCCTAGATTCATGGTATACATGCAGCTAGAGCAATGCATGTGGAATAAGTAAATTATACCTTAAGGTTCTTGGGGCGTGGTTCGGTGGGCGACGGGACGATGACGAAGAAGAAGGGGTCGGAGGCCCTCCCGCGCCGCCGCTGGGTGAAAGTGAACAGCTGCGCCGGTAGTGGATTCCCTCCCTCGCCGATGGCGACACCATTAAGCCTCCTTCCCTTCCCGGCGGATGGATCCTGCTAGCTCTTTGAGCAGCAGTGAGGGGAGAGAGAGGCCAACGAAGTCTTGTTTAGATCTGGAGAGGGTGAGAGAGTGTGAAGAGAGCAACTACAAGTGCTGAGGCTCCAGCGTGTATATATATACTGGAGAGAGAGTGTGAAGCGTGCAAACCCTAGAAAACAAGCGCCGAGGCTATAGCTTATACATGATGAGGTGATTATACGGTCACTACGAGATCGTATAGCTCCGTATCCATCCATTTTGACCAGTCAAAGAATCCTCCTGGCACAAATTATGCTCAAGTGTAGTTATCGAACCCGAGATCTCAAGTTTGATGAGCGAACAGGCTAACCAGCTACACAACCCTCCCGTTATGTTCAACGAGAGGAAAATAACCTTTTATACATTCCTGCATTCGTGTGACAAGCATGCTGTGTTTTTTTGTGTGTGTGGGAGTCATTGGGATTTCAATCATAATCGTGTCATGTGGCTTTGGTGGTAAGACTATCCACAGTGGTGAAGAAATAATGCAGCCTTAGTCACCTTACCTCTCTCCACGTAGTACGTTGAGTCCCACCAGTCAGAGGGTGAAACAAATAAATTAATAAGAAAAATTAAAAGCGCCAGCGTTGTATCTTACCTGACACATCTCGCTACTGCTCGGGAACACTGTCCAATTGATCCCTCTGTTCGCTCACGTACTATTTTAAGTGAATCCTTATTATAACATGCACACAATTTTGGGCACTTGTATTCGACCTAAGTCGGTGTGCCACCGTATCTCGTATACTTACTACTCCCTCCGTCTAGGTGTAATAAGTCATGTTAGAAGGTGCAGTGGGACCAAGGTGTGTGCATGTGCGTGTGTGTGTTTAACAGCATGTGTGTGTTAGAGAGAGCGACAAATCGACCTACTCCTACAGGGAGATGGTGTGTAGTGTATGATTTTAGCCGCGAGAGTCGGTGCATCCTCTCGTTTCCGGGCGTGTCCGGTAGGGACATGCGGACAGCTGCCACGCCCGCTCCTGACCAACCTGGCCCACCCAAAGCGCCTCCATCGCCCGCGCGCGCTTCCCGCCCGGAACGATCAGCGCCGCTCCAAAGAATCGGTGCCGCATTCATGCCCGGGCAGAGCGGACGCGACATCTCACTAGCGCAAGAGTGATGGTTGCTTCGTCCGTCCAACTTACTACTAGGTCTATGTGATTTGACGGCTCATTGGTCTTTATTACTGAGGTGGTAGGACTGATGGATGTCCCATGCTTTTGGCGAAAGGAGGTACTACTAGATTACAATTTTCTCCATTCTTACAGCGCAGGAGTGCAAGAGCAGTGAAAACACGCAGGCACAGTGATTACATGGCCCACCTCACAATATCACCATATTTTCTGGACACCGTGCGACACCTAACTCTTTACGTAGTACTCCCTTTGTTCCTAAATACTAGATGAGTGCCCACTCGTTGCCATGTAATAGCCGTATATCTCTCTGCGCAAAATTATCGATTTCATAGAACTAAAAAAACTCTACAACCGCATGACAAATGTGGTAGCCAAACTAAATAAACTCCCATCATCATTTAGGTCATCCCACGTAAGGAAAAAAGATCAGCCAACTCCTACTGCATAATGGGATTATATTTTTCTTTTTGACATGTTAATGGGACTTAAAAGCTCACTTACATGCATGCTACCGGTGCATGCTCGCATGCATGTTGATGTGATTTAAAACCCACTCATATGCATGCCATGGTATTTCTGCATGCTTGCAGGTGGCTTAGTGCGGAGCCTCTCAACGTCTAGATCAGACGACTATTATGGACTGATTTAGTTCATCTAACGGCTAAATTAATTTTGATGATGTGGCTCAAGGAGAGGATAGAGAATTCCTAGTAGTGGGAGCTAGCTATTACTAGGAATTCTCCATCCTCTAGTAATAGCTAGCCCCCACTACTAGGATAGAGAATTCCTAGTAGTGGGGGCTAGCTATTACTGGTGAAATCTCTATATACATCTGCATGTGGTTCATGGTGAAATCTCTACAAATACTTATATTTAGGAACGGAGGGAAGTACTAGTATAGTACGTACTGTAATTTATCAGTGAGATAAATTTGTACAATGCTATGAAGCTTTCAGCTTCTGTTACATGTATCTTGCGTCCAAGGTTACCCGTTGCAACATTTCATCAAATACAAAGGAGACTAACATGCATGCTGTTGCATCTCAATGATTGACAGATCATAGCAAATATGTACTCCCTCCGTTCCAAAATAAGTGTCTCAACTTTGTGCAAACTTTAGTAGAAAGTTGTACTACTACTAAAGTTGACACTTATTTTGGAACAGAGGTAGCTAAAGAAAAAACGATCCATGCAGTCCCTAGCCCTTGAACCGTGAACCGTAACTAGGCTTCAATTTGCTGGCAACGTTCGAGATTCCTAAGAAATGAAGTTTGCAACCTTTTGACCATCGAATCATTTTGTGCAGTTTCACCAAAATCGAGATGAGCATCCCTGTGGCAAAGAAATTGAAGAAGCATGATTAGAATAAGATTACTGGGACTAGTTGATGAGACATAAACTCATCACAAATACAGTACGTAGAAGCCAGTAGAGGTATGTGCGGGGGAAAGAGGTAGAGAAATATCCACATGGAGTGATGTGGGCAGCTGGAGCAGTGGTGCAAGCCGGCCGTAAAGGGAGTTGTACCTGAGGGACGTAGCTCAACCTTGAGAAGGGCGGCGGGAGGCGGCAACTGCCCACGTCGCGGCAGTGAGCAAGGGACGAAGGCAACTTCACCGGCTTTGTGAGAGAGAACGGCGGGGACCCCTGATCGGGGCGTGCCGACAGTGGGTTTTCACCGTCGGTGATGGCGACCGCATCTACACTAAGAATCCACCCCTTCCCCCAGCGGGTGTGATCCGCCGGGATGTTAGAGATGTGGCCACAGTCGTTTTGTGCAAGAGAGTGTGAAGAGAGCAACCCCAACAAGCAACCGTGTAGTCTGGCCCATCCTCACTATGTATATAGTGGAGCGGTCTCCTTTTCTCTCCATATGAACCTATCATATTGCGTACGTGCCACTGAAGAAAAAAAACTTTATTTATAAATGATGCGGCACCTACTACTTGTTCTCCTATAACCTTGCGCTTGGCATGTTCAAAATATTAACCTTGCGATTGGCTCTTCGCCTCTTCGAGAAGTCGAGCAATAATGGTAGTGCAGTATATATCGTTCTGGCTATATGAGACCGAATGAATTGTTGCACGTCCACCACGTATGCGCGAAGACCTTCCCCCTACCAATCCACGTCCCAACGCCTCGCTGAGAATCTAAGCTAAACGATGAACAACTCAAGGGACGCAAGGTTTATACTGGTTTGGCCACCGTTGTTGTGTAATACCCTAATCCAGTGTGTGGTGTGGTGGATTGCCTCAGGGGCTGATGATGAATAGTATAAAGGAAGAACAGCCTCGCTAGGGGTGTTCTTGTGGTGGTGTTCTTGGAGAGGAATTGCTCTATCTCTGTTGGCTCTAGGTGAGATCCAGATGCCCTCTACTGTGGTGGCTATCTCTATATATAGAGGCCCTGGTCCTCCTCCCAAATATTGAGCGGGAAGGGCGCCAACAACGGCCATTTTGAAGGGGAACATCTAGTACAAGTTATCCTGACTAAAGTTGGTCTTCGGCTGCCAAAGGCACTGGCTATGACGCTGTCTTGGGCTCCATGATGACCTCCGTCCGGCCGCTCTGTTGGTCTTGGTCTCATTGCACCGGAATGGTAACCTTTGCTTGATGCCTCGGTACTCCACGCTTGCACTTGTCCCCTTTGCACCAAAGAGGAAACAAGGACACTGCGCAGGCCTGCGCCCACATGGCCTCGATCGTCATGGCTTGCGTCTTGAGCACCTCGCGAGGTACCCTTGCCTTGATCTCTCCGCCTCCTCGCAAGCCGGCCTGGTGAGGCCATACTGAGGAAGCCTTTCGTCGTCTGCCCCATGAGGCTTGGCCCCTCGGGAGGTTTTTGAGCTTGAGTTGATGAAGATGGGCCGTACTGGGCCACCACTTGAGCCACACCGTAGGCAGGCAAGTCTGGGGACCCCCATTCCCAGAACGCTGACAGTAGCCCCCGGGCCCAAGGCACGCTCCGACTTGGCTTAGCAGCAAAGTGAAGGGGCAAGTGCGGAGCGCCGCGGGCCCCAACAGCCTGCGGCCTTGGCCGCCGCGTGGCGGTTGATTGGACGTGGGTGTCTTCCTTCCCCACGCTCCCCATTATGCGCCTGGCTAAGCGGCCACGAGACTGTACACGGTTATTCCCCCATTGCTGCCTGCGAGCTTCCTGTTCCCCTTCCTTCCTTGAGCCTTCGTGCCTGCCTCCAATCTTCCTTGAGCTCCGCTCTCCTTTCGTTGTCATGGCGCCAACAAAACGGGAGAAGGGGAAGAAGCCTATGCCTTCGGCCAGCTCGCCCCCGGCGGCTGCGCCCGCCGTCGAACAGTCGCTGATACTTAATCTGGAAGCCTTGGACAAGGTCCGCTCCGCCCTTGCTTCCAGCTTCAATGAGTGCGGAAGGACAACGGCTTGGCCCGCGTCCCATGCCTCCTTTGACAGGATCGTCACGGAGGTTCGATTCTTCGCCGACGCCCTGTGGGCGGGCCTGGTTCCTCCTTTCTCTGCCTTCTTCAACGCGGTGCTTTCCCATTACCAGATCCATATGATGCATCTCGGTCCCCAATCCATTACTCTTCTTGCTATCTTCGCCTTTGTTTGTGAGGCCATGGTGGGCATTCCCCCTTCCGTTGCTCTGCTGCGCCACTTCTTCTCCCTGCGCCTGACTGACCCATCTCAATGCTTGGGGTGCGTGAGCTTCCAGGCCATGCCAGAGATGGCCGCCTCAGGGATCGACTTCGGCCTCCCACCTTCCATGAACGGGTTCCGAGAATGGTGGATGTACATGGATGTCGGGGTGCCAGCCCCCTGCTCGCGCACCCGACATTGCCTGCTGTCCCCAATCCAGGATGGGGCCACGAGAAGCTCACGAGCCCCCAGCTCGCTTTTATCTGGTGCTGCTTTGAGAGGTTGAGGACGCTTGGCGTGACAGCGCCCCAGGTGGTGAAGGAGTTCCTCCAGTGCCGCATTGCTCCTCTCCAGCGCCACTCCCGTCCGATGTGGGCTTTTACTGGGCATCAAGACTGCATGAGGCTCTAGGAAGGGGATCTTGCGCCTGAAATGCTGAGGAAGGTGCTGAGAGTCTTGACTGGTGACCCCTCTCCAGGAAGTGTCCGATACGGGGACGCCCTCTTGTATCTTTGCTCAGGCAGGGCCAAGTTCGTGAGGCAGATGCCCCGCTTCGATGAATGGGGGTTGCGCCCAGCTGACCTCGTGGGGCCCCGCGAGAATCCAGTTGCCATGGTTCCTCCCCCCGTCGCCCACATCGATCCTGCCTCAGGAGGTGGTGCAGGGAGGCAAGCATCACCGCGAGCTGTGGGGTCTGGTGTCGAGACGCCGATCTCACGCGGGGCTCCCGAGGCATCATCCTCCGGAGCTTGCGAATCCTGCCCTGAGGTGGTAGCTGATGAGGAGACGCAACCTGTGGCTCCCGAGACCGAAACTCCCGAGGCCTCGTCAGGCCGCCAAGGGGTGGCACCTGATCGCTCCTTCTAGCCTGGCGCCCCTGAGGCAGGATGCCTTGGTGCTTCGCCGTTCATACCATGCGCCGGCCCTCATGTCGAGAGCTTGGGCCGGTTTCGCATAGACTACGATGCCCTCTGCAAGAGGAAGGAGGCTTCGGGTGGCAGTGATCGCCCGTACCGCCCGCTGAAGCACAAGAAGTACTTTGCCATGGACGAGTAAGTCCCATCTCCTTGTAATTCCTCATTTGTCGTTCCCTTTGCTGACCGTCGCCCTTCAGGATCCCCCCTGCCGAGCCTGCGGAGCCTGCCAAGAAGCCACCTCCTCAGGCTTCATCTTCATCGCTGACCTTGAGCGTCCCAAGCCTGTGCGCCATCCCCGACGTGAGTTCAGCTGGAGAGCTAGGCTGACCCGTGGTGTGCCTCGAGCCTGCGTGATTGTCGCTCTTCCTTCGCGAGCCTTCTCGGGTTACAACCAGCTTGCCCCGAGCTCCTCCATTGATCATGGATGGCGAGTGGTTGAAGTCTATCTTAGGCTCCTCTTCAGGGGATGGATCAGCGCCGGGCTGGGTCCCTTGCGGGGCTCGTCCGGCGATTGTGGGGGCGCCAGCCCCCAGCCCCCTGCCGAGAGGGGGCGAGCCACTTCAGGGCCCTCCGCCGACGTTTATGGCGGAGGACGACGTTGACGACATGCTCAGGCGTGCACAGGAGCGCAGCGCCATCGTCCTAGAGTTTCTTCAGAAGGCGACGGATGCGGTGAGCTAGCTCGGTGTAGAGCTCACATGCGAGGATGCGCGTCTCAAAGCTGAAGGCCTGCGGCTGATCGAGGAACGGCGCAAGCTGAAGGTGGCAGTCGGTCTCGCGCTCCACCACCCTGATCTTGACAACACGAAGGCCAAAGCATCTCTTGTGGCCTCACGAAAGGCCTGCTCCCGAGCCATTGAGGAGGCTCAAGAGGCAGACCGGTGACGCGAGATCATGGAGGAGCACGCGTGGGAGCTTCAATCCTAGTGCAATTCCCTGGAGCAGCAAGTGGAGCTGCGCCGAGCTACCCTTGCATCGTTGAAAGGGGCGCCCGCCGAAGAGGAGGAACTCCAGAGGCGTGAGGAAGCGTTGACGCTGGAGGTTGCCGAGCGCAACCTCGATCTTGAACGGTTGGAGATGAGGGAGCGCCAGGTTACCCAGGCGGAGGACGATGTCGGCGTGCGGGAGGTCCGGATCCAAGGAGAGATCGACCACCGCGTGGCGGAAGCTCGCGCTGGTCTTGAGCGCGAGTATGAAGAGAAGTTGGAGTTGATCAAGGCCGAGGCTGCGGGCCGGACTGCCACTCTTAGGACCAAGCTGACTGAAGCAACGCAGCGTGCTGAGGCCACCGTGGTCGCCTTAGTCACGGCGCAGTCTGAGGTGGCCTCCTCCCGCGCCGAGCTGCTTCTTCTCCAACGGAGGGTTGATGAGGCCGAGTCCGTTGCACGGCGGAACAAAGATGAGATTCACCAGCAGCAGACGCTGGAGCACATGCATGGCCCCATGCTCCGAACACTCAGGGAAAAGGCCAATGCGGCCTTGGGCAACATCTGTGAAGCGGCTGCCGAGGAGCCTCACGGGACTAACTACGCCGGTAATCTCCAGTTCTTCACTGACGTGGTGACGCATCTGGAGAGTCGCTCTGAGAGGGCTCACCAGCTTGTAGAGGAGAGGATCCGCGACCTGCTCGCACGGGCCTTCTCCTGTGTCTTCAGCCATCTTCAGAACATCGACCCTCTCTTTGACTTCGACGCTGCCATCGCCCCGGTGCCCGAGGCCATCCGAGGCGACCTGGCACGGTGGGTGGAGGACAACGTGGATGCACTTGACCGGGACTTCACCTCTGATGATGACGGGGTAGTTGTTGCTGCTGATGAAGGCGGCGTGGTGGAAGACGGCGAAGACGGCGCCAACAACGGCGAGGGTGAGGCCAACGGCAGCGACAGTGGCGCCAGCGACGCTGCTAGAGGCGACCAAGAGTACGCGGTGAGCAACATGTCCGATTGATCCTACGCCACCCTGGCTATTTATCCTGCACAAAAAAATCTCGGGCGTGTTCCTCAAGGTTGTAAGAGAATTTTGGGAGGGGAAGCCCCTCATGTAAAAAGGATTGTTGTCCGCACGTTGTTAGGGACGGCACCGGATGGGCGCCCGTATGATGTTATGGGCTTTGTGATGAGCTGGTTGCTGTGATTTTACCTTTATCTTAGGCGAGCTTCGAGTAGGCTCGTGGCGACTCTTCGAGGGTACCTTGGGAGGCCTGTTGACCTTGCGAGAGCAAGTGCCGGTCGCGGGACCACATGCGCGTGAGTGCTGGGTCTGGCCCTGCCCGCGAGGGGCTCTCAAGGGGAAGGCATCTAGTGTGAGTTCCAACTTGAGCAGAAACCAGAACACGAGAAAGCACGCGAACAAGACATGACACCCCTCCCCGCATATGTAAACACAAATTAAACTTCAACTTAGATCCGAAACAAGAAAGCTTGTCCACATAAAAGGAAGCAAAAGCAAAAGGCCGCGTCTGGCACCTAGTCTAGTCTTCGACGTCTTCTCACCAGCGTGGAGCTAAGTGCTGCCACTGGGCGTGGGAGGGAGCCCCCGTGGCCCGAGGGCGGCTCTCCGGAGACTCCGGGGCGTGTACAGCCCCAACTCATTATTGCGTGAGAGTGTCACGGGCGGCAAGCTTCACAGGCATTGGGCCTTCTTCACAAGAACCGGCCTTGCTTCATATCGCAAGATGAGGGCCCCGCCTTGCGCCACCCTTGACCACCATTGACAGCGAGTGGAAACAAGGACGACGCCAACGGGGAAAAGGGGACGCCAGCGGTTCCCCCGACGACCACGGGTCCTCTGCCGGGGGCAGGCCTTGCGACACCTCCCCAGCAGAGGGCCTACCTCCTAGGAACACCTTGCTCCGCGTGTCGTGGGGAGGGGCCTGGCTCCTGACCCCTCTCCTGCAGCCCCCAGTGCCCTCCTCCTGAGGGGAGGGAGGCCGCCGCACTGGGGCAACCTTCTGCTGCAGTGACCTGGACTCCATGCGACCCATGGTTAGCATAAGCTTGCTCCTACGGAATTAGCGATACCCGATAACTGCTACTGCCAGCACGGTTGGCGAGGCTTCCTTGAGGCTCCTGGAAGGGCTCGGCTTCCGGCGTTTCTTTCTCCCAGCCTGGCCCGAGGAACGAGCCGCGGTCTTCTTCCAGTGCGTATTCCTGATCCACCATGTGGGGCACATAAGCCTCCAGGGTCGCCACCCCAAAGGCTTCACCGTAGTGCCACACGCTCCACGTGGTTTGTCTTGAAGCACCATCTTGAGGGTGATAAGGCGGCGGCCCGCCCGGGCCGTAGGCAGCGATGCGCATGCCCTCACTTACCAGGGGCGGTGCTGATGCAGCCTGTCGCCCGGCGCTGACGGCCAAGCTGGTGTTGATGAAGCCTTGAGGTACGCCTAGGGGCGCGCGGGCACGGATGGTCCCGCCGTGTGATCCGCCCGGGGCCTGGAGTGGAAGCTGGACGTAGAACGGAGGTGCCCCTGAAGCAGCGGTATCCAGGAGCTCAGCGACGCGCTCCAGCGGCATGTCGTGGCCGCTTTCCTGCAGCCTGCACCGTAGCAGTTCTCGAGCCACCGTGAGCGCGGCCTTCATGTTCGCCTGCTCCCATCGGGTGTGCGGTGCCGTGGCCGCGGCGTGGTTTGACGCCCTTGCTGCTGATCGTACCTGCCGCGGGGTGAGGGCAGGCAGCGCTTGACCGCGTCGCCCGTGCCCCGCAGTGTTCTGCGGAGCGCGGGCTGCCTGAGGCATGGGGTTAAGGTCACCTTGGGCAGGCGGCGCAGCGTGGGCATGCCATGCCGCCCAGCGGTCGTCGTTGGCCGTCGGGTCGCCGGACATGGAGGCGATGAAGCAGCGGAACGCGGGACGTCTTGAGCTTGTGTTGGTTTTGATTGAAGAAGAAAGGGTGATGCAGTAATAGTACCGTAAGTATTTCCCTTAGTTTTTGAGAACCAAGGTATCAATCCAGTAGGAGGCTCCTCAAAAGTCCCACGCACCTACACAAACAAACAAAGAACTCGCAACCAACGCAATAAAGGGGCTGTCAATCCGTTCACGGCCACTTGCAAAAGTGAGATCTGATAGAGATAGTATGATAAGATAAATATATTTTTGGTATTTTATAATATAGATGAGAAAAGTAAAGATGCAAATAAAAGTGGATTGAAAGCTTATATGATAAAAGATAGACCCGGGGGCCATAGGTGTCAGGACCCCGACTCGATGTCACATCGATCTAGCTGGTAACACCTCATATCACTTTGCGGCCTCACGCACGGTATCCCCACGGGTGTCGTCTTACCTTTTCCCGGGACCGTTTGCGCCTTTTGGCTCACGTATATGATAGTGTCGCTAGCATCCATATGATAAAGAGCCCGGGCTGACATGACTAGTCGTAAACCCAAAGTGGCACAGACTTACAGGGACAGGCATCCATGACCCAGCTTCGAACGTGTCGGTCATCAGCAAGTGGGTCCGGGCTGTAGCACTGGGCTAGCAGGACTCCGGTAAACCGGGCTGTAGCGGGCTAACAGGACTCCGGTACTCAAAGTGTGACATTTCCCCGAAGGGACAGACACAGGAACGAAGAAGGACACATGCCGGCCAGCCTAAGTGTTCCAGAGCAGTAGCAAGCTACCATGGCTCAGCGGTAACACTAGGAGACATTTCCCGGTAAGAGAGGCTACTAAAGATAAACAACTAGATAGTCAGATCCCACACATACCAAGCATTTCAATCATACACACAATATGCTCGATATGTGCAAATACAACGAAGCATCACAACATGACTCTATGACACAAGTACTTTATTTAAGGCTCAGAGAGCCATACATATCATACACACAGGTACGGGTCTCTCGACCCCACATACAAATCATACAGTCATACAAGCCAACAGCGGAAGTACTTTGTCTGGGTACAGACAACTAGTAAAATAAAAGAGGCTTGGAAAGCCTAGCTATACTACGTGGTCCATGACAAGCTCAGGGTCACCACCTGGGTCTTTAGCCTACTCGTTGATGTCAACGTCTACATAGAACCCATCAGAAGGGGTTGCAGCGTCTTCTGTAAAAATGTAGATCATAGCAACATGAGTACAAGGGTACTCAGCAAGACTTGCATCAGATCCTACATACATGCAGAGTATCAAGAAGGGTTGGTGGAGTTATTGCAGCAAGCTAGCTTTGACTCCTGGCTAGACTATCCTACGATACTCCAACTTGAAATGTTTTGCGCACACGAGTCCACTACTCACCACTTCAATACACTACCGAGGATCCACCTCCGTCTTCCTACGGAAGAGCCATCCTCGGCACTCACACTTATCTTGAGGCTTTTAGTAGTTTCCATTTACTTGTCTATGAACTGTATAGGCAACCAAGTAGTCCTTTACCGCGGACGCGGCTATTCGAATAGATCATGTTAACCCTGCAGGGGTGTACTTCTTCATACATGTTTCCACCACTTAGCGTCTGCACACGACATGTGCTCGGCAGACTTCAAGCGAAAGCCGACGTGGGTGTAGACCACGACCTACCTAAACACTTAAGCCTCTAGTCCAGGTTTATCGCCTATTCAGGTTCCATCCGCAGGGAGTCCGGCCGAGGTTTCCCATACGGCCCCGAACGATGTGAACAGGGTTCCCGGGATACCTAACGGGTATTCGGTACACCGTGCCACGTACCTACCACATCACAGCCCACCCCTACGGTCAGCGCTGTGCACGGCCTCCAGTAGGCTACAAACACCAGAAACTACTTGCAACTCCTGGACAGAGAGCTAGGTGAATAAGAAGTCGAGCGGGGTCATATTTCAGGGCCCAATGCATGGTAGTAGCTGTATCTTAAATCACACATACAGATCTCAGTGCTTAAGGTCGGCTTCAATGAAACAACCCACCATGTACTCCTACATGGCCTCTCATTGATACCTTTACCAAATCGTGTTCACCACACCTCTCTCATTACCGACATAATCATTTCACTCTAGCCCATCACCCAGATGAACCAGACCTGACACAACTCTAAGCATAGCAGGCATAGCAAGGTAGGAACAACACATACATAAGGCTCAATCAACTCCTACACATGCTAGTGGGTTTCATCTAGTTACTGTGGCAATGACAGGTCATGCAGAGGAAATGGGTTCAACTACCGCAGCACACAGCAGTTTGAATCGCGTTGTCTTAATGCAGTAAAAGAGAGCAGGAGCGAGAACATGGGATTGTATCGATATGATCAAATGGTTGGTTGCTTGCCTGATGGTTCGATGCACGGATACGGTTCTTCGTTAGGGTAATCACGGTACTCCTCGGGAACAGATCCTGTCGCAAAGGACATCGATATACAAGCATCACCAAACAATGTGCAACAATATGATGCATGCATGAAACATGGCAATATGAGCGTGTTGGGCTAATGCAACTAAAGCCAGAAGTGTTTGAACAAATTTGAATCAAAGATTCAAATTCCAAATTCAAATATGGCCTTTTAAAGTGCCTTTTCTTGTTCTGCTTAAAACATCAAGTTAACTTGTTTGATCATGCATGAAAATAGTACAGATGGATAGATTGGATTTTTCTGATCATTTTTCATATATAATTTGTCCAATTTGGAGTTACAGAATAAAAGTTATGAATTTTTGAAGTTTAATTAATATTCTGGAATTTCCTGATTTAATTTAAATCCAGAAATTCAATTACTGCGTCAGCCTGACGTCACAGTGGCATCAGCAGGTCAACAGGGCTGGCTCGGGTCAAACCTGACGTGTGGGGTCCACACGTCAGTGACACAGGGGCTAATCCCGCGTTGACCCGGGCTGGTTAGCTTTGACTAGGCCCTGGGCCCACTTGTCAGCATCAGTAGGTGGGGGGGTTAGTGACTAATTAACTAAGCCACGTCAGCCCGCCGGAGTTCTGGCCGGCGGCGACCATTAGCGCGGCGGCGAGAGTGGTTTTGGTCGTTTCGGCCACCAAATGGACCGCGGAGGCCACCGGAGTGGAGCTGAGGACAACCCGCAGCTCTTGGCGGAGCCCGTTGGGGTCGGGGTGGCCGGAGTCGATGGCGGTGAGCTCGGCTGCGGCCGCCGGGGTTCGGTCGTGCACGGGAACGGTGCTGGAGCTCGAAATCGAGCAAAACGAGGTGCTAGAGATGCTCTACGGGATCTTGCGAACTTGTTGGACTCGCCGGGGTGACCAAATGGTCACCGGAGCTGCGTCGACGGCGAGCTCGGCGATGGCGGAGGTTCGGCCGTGGTGGGAAGGAAGCTACGCTTAGGGAACGAGGGGGAGAAGAGGGGGAAACGGTGGCGTAGCTCACCGCGGTTGCAGTGGGCGTCGAAGCGGGCACGGGGACGCGCTGGAGACGGCGAATTCGACGGCGGTGGTGGTCGGAGCCAGAAGAGGGGAACGGCGACGTGGCGGCGATGCAGGGCTTCCGGGGAGCTGTGGAGCGGTGGGGAGGAAGAGGGAGTTGTGGCGGAGCTTCTGAGCTGGTCGGGGGAGCGAGGGGTGGTCGGAGACGGTGGCTATGGCGAACGGCGGCGACGGTGGTGTTCGGTCGGGCGGGAGAGAGAGCGAGGGAGAGCCGGGGAGAGTGAATGGGGTGTCGGCGAGGTCGGGGCGACGACCAGAAGACGATCCACGCGGCGCAACGGCGACCAGGGCGATGCAGAGAGGCTGGGTGGTGCGTGGCGAGCTCGGGCGCGCCATGCTCACCTCCCTGCCTGCTCTGGCAAGGGGAAGCAGCTGGCTGGCACGGGCCAGCACAGTGCTGGGCCGGCTGGGCTGGGCAGGTAGGTCCAGGTAAATCTACTCCTTTTATTTATTTTCTGTTTTCTGTTTTTATTTAATATATCTGCAACTTTGTTGAATTAAATAAAATACCTAGGCAACTCCAAAAATCACCAAACTACTCCTGGTCCATAATTGGATTATTTCCAACATGAAACATTTTAGTTTGGAGATATTTGAGCATTTAAATATTTTATATTATTTTAAATGCCCAAATTCAAATATCTATGATTTAATTCAAAAACCCTAAGATGGCCTAGAAAAATGTGCACCACTTTTGGCAGAGGTTCTGAACCAAGGCAAAAATGATGGGCATTTTAGAAGGGCATTTCAGGTTCATTGAAAAATTATTTTAGTAACCCTAGTTGGTTTCAGAGGGGACTGGGGGTTCTGTCATCCCCATTTCAAGTTTCTGATGAAAGAGTAAACATGATGCAACACTCTAATGCATGACTAGCTAGGGTGTGACAACTCACCCCCACTCAAAAGAATCTCGTCCCGAGATTTGGGTTCCTCCGAGAAGAAGGCGGGATACTCGAGTCGAAGACGATCCTCCCTTTCCCAAGTTGCTTCATCCTCAGAATGGTGCGACCATTGAACCTTGAGAAATTTGATATTATGACGTCGCGTGGTACGTTCGGCTTGATCGAGGATACGAATGGGGTACTCTCGATATGTAAGATCATCTTGGAGATCAAGCGTTTCGTGGTCCACTTCACGGATAGGATCCGAGAAGCAACGCCTGAGTTGAGAAACGTGGAAGACATCGTGAACTCTGGAGAGGTGCGGAGGTAGTTCCAATTGGTAGGCAACTTCTCCTCGTTTGGCAAGAATGCGAAAAGGTCCAATGTAACGAGGAGCCAATTTGCCTTTGATACCGAATCGATGGGTTCCCTTCAGAGGGGTGAACCGAAGATAAGCCTTCTCGTCAACCTCGAAAGTCATAGCCTTATGTTTTCGGTCATATTGACTCTTTTGACGGGATTGGGCTGTTTTCAACTTTTCACGAACGATACGAACTTGTTCTTCTGCTCCTGAATCATATCCGGGCCAAAGAATTGTCTTTCCCCGGTTTCTGACCAGTTAAGGGGTGTTCGACATCGTCGTCCATAGAGAACTTCAAAAGGGGCTTTACCCAAGCTAGATTGATAGCTGTTGTTGTAAGCGAATTCGGCAAATGGAAGGCACTTCTCCCAGTCCATTCCGAAAGAGATAACGGAGGCTCGAAGCATGTCTTCTAGAATCTGATTGACGCGTTCCACTTGACCACTTGACTGAGGGTGGAAAGCGGTGCTGAAGGAGAGACGGGTTCCCATAGCATTTTGGAAACTTTCCCAAAATCGAGAGGTGAAGAGACTTCCTCGATCCGAATTGATTTCCAAAGGAACACCATGGAGGGACACTATTCGGGAGATGTATAAGTCTGCCAGCTGGCTAGCGGTTATGCTCTCACGAACAGGTAAGAAATGAGCTACTTTGGAAAGACGATCGACCACGACGAATATAGCATTATTCCCTCTTTTGGTCCTGGGAAAACCGGTAATGAAATCCATACCAATCTTATCCCATTTCCATTCAGGAATAGCTAAGGGTTGAAGGGTGCCAGCAGGCCGTTGATGCTCTGCTTTTACACGACGGCAGACGTCGCAATTGGCAATATACTGAGCAATTTCTCTCTTCATCCTAGTCCACCAGAACCTCTGGCGTAGGTCCTGATACATTTTAGTACTACCGGGATGAATGGTGAGAGGAGATTCATGAGCCTCCTTAAGGATCAACTGCCGTAGATGCTGGTTCTTGGGAACCACTAGACGGTTCTCAAAGTACACAACACCATGATCATTTGTGGAGAAACAACTAGCACCTCCGCTAGCAATGTTCTCTTTGATTTTAGATATTCCCTTATCTCGCTTTTGGGCAGCGATGATTTGATCCGTAAGAGTAGGTTTTGCTACCAAGGTGGAAAGAAAACCTTGAGGTACAATGTGAAGGTTAAGCTTCCGAAATTCCTCATGGAGAAGCGGTTGACTTTGTTGTAACATCAGGTTGTTACAATAAGATTTACGACTTAGCGCATCAGCCATGACGTTGGCTTTCCCTGGGGTATAGGTTATTCCTAAGTCGAAGTCTGTGATCAATTCAACCCAACGTCTCTGCCTGAGATTTAAATCCGGTTGGGTGAAAATATACTTCAGACTTTGGTGATCAGTGAATATTTCGCAACGATTACCGAGGAGGTAATGTCGCCAGGTCTTAAGTGCATAGACTACGGCTGCAAGCTCTAGATCATGAGTAGGATAATTTTCCTCATGTGGGTGCAATTGCCGTGAAGCGTAAGCAATTACGTGTCGATCTTGCATGAGAATGCAACCTAGTCCTTGTCGCGAGGCGTCGCAGTAGATAACGAAGTCCTTGGAGAAGTCTGGCGGTACCAGCACGGGAGCAGAAGTCAGGCGTCTTTTCAGTTCCTGAAAGCTGTGCTCACATTGTGGAGTCCATTCGAACTTCTTATCTTTCTTGAGGAGTTCGGTTAGGGGTTTAGCAACTTTGGAGAAGTTCTCGACAAAGCGACGACAATAGCTCGCTAAGCCTAGAAAACTCCGAACTTGCTTGACCGATTCGGGTGGAGTCCAATCAAGGATGGCTTGAACTCGCTCAGGGTTAACAGCAATACCTTTACCCGATATTACATGACCCAGATAGGTCACTTCTGACAACCAGAATTCACATTTTGAAAATTTGGCATAAAGGCGATGCTCTCGAAGTTTCTTCAACACTAGCCTCAAATGTTCGGCATGTTCTTCCTCGTTCTTGGAGTAGATGAGTATATCATCGAGATAGACTACGACGAATTTATCTAAATACTCCATGAAGATTGAGTTCATTAACCGAGAAAAGGTGGCTGGAGCGTTGGTTAAACCGAAGGACATGACGGTGTACTCGTATTGGCCATAACGAGTAACAAAGGCCGTTTTAGGAATGTCCCCGTTTCTGATTTTGATTTGATGGTATCCCAACCTCAAATCCATCTTGGAGAAGACTGAGGATCCAGCGAGCTGATCATACAGATCGTTGATCCTGGGAAGTGGATATTTGTTCTTGATTGTGACCAAATTGACAGGTCGGTAATCTACAACCATCCGGTCCGTACCATCTTTCTTCTTGACGAATAGGACGGGGCAAGCCCACGGAGATGAACTAGGGCGGATGAAACCCTTTTTCAAGGATTCATCGAGTTGTTTCTTAAGCTCGGCTAGTTCTAGGGGTGCCATCTTATAGGGTCTTCTAGCAATCGGAACGGTTCCTGGAATGAGGTCTATTACGAACTCAACATCCCTGTCAGGTGGAACACCTGGCAATTCCTCTGGAAAGACATCCGGGAAGTCACGGACTACCGGAACGTCCTCAAGGTCTGGCAAAGGGCTGGCGTTAAGAGAATATAATTGTCGCTTGGCTATTCGGGTCAAGACATTGACTACCTTCCCCGAAGGATGGGTGAGTTGAACAGTCCTAGAGAAGCAATCAATTTTGGCTTGATGAGCTGACATCCAGTCCATACCCAAAATGATATTAATATCTGAAGATTTAAGGGCTATCAAAGATGCGAGGAAAACAAGTCTGTCGACTTGGATTTCATTTCCATGGCTTACTCTAGAAGTTTGCCATTTGGATCCCGGAGTTTGAATTACCATAGAGGATGGCAAGTCACAGAATGCAACGTTATGCAAACGAGCATAATTTTCAGATATAAAGGAATGAGAGGCTCCTGTATCGAAAAGAACAGATGCCGGGTGGCAATTAACAAGAAGCGTACCGAGAACGACGTTGGGGTCCTCTTGAGCTTCTTCGGCAGAGATACAGTTGACATGGCCACGTGAAGCGGTGACCGGTTTAGCATGAAACACTTTCCCTGTCGGCTTGCCACGGCCAACAGCTTTAGCAGATTGATTGGGGTTGGTCTGGGGACACTCACGCATATAGTGGCCAGATTCCCCACACTTGAAACAAGTCACGGAACTGGTACGTGGAGGAGCATTATTGGTTGGACCTCCATAGGGCTTGGCCGGTGCAGACTGTTGAACAGGGCGAGGCGCCTGGAAGGATGGCCTCGGTGTGAACCTGGGTGGCAGGGCGGTATTGGGTACCCACACGCGGCGCTTCTGAGGACCAGCACCGGATGAGGAACCCGTGTCACGTCCATGCTTGCGTGTTGCGTCATAGTCAGTCTGACCAGTTTCAGCACTGATGGCTTTGTTGACAAGTTTCGAAAAAGATGTGCACTCATGCAGACGGAGGTCGCGGCGAAGCTCAGGACTAAGGCCCTTACGGAACCTTGCTTGCTTCTTGGCGTCAGTAGACACTTCCTCAGTTGCATATCGGGCGAGATTACCAAACTCCCTGCTATAGACATCCACAGAAAGTCGGCCTTGGGTGAAATTGCAAAATTCTTCACGCTTACGGTCCATGAGACCCTCCGGAATGTGATGTTCACGGAAAGCCTCGCTGAACTCAGCCCAAGTAGTGACATGGCCCGCTGGGCGCATAGCTCCATAATTCTCCCACCATAGACTGGCGGGGCCTTCAAGATGATATGCAGCAAAGGTGACCTTGTCAGCCTCCGCTACCAGCGCGGAACGCAGCTTGTGAGAGATACTGCGAAGCCAGTCATCAGCGTCGAGAGGCTCGACGGAGTGGTGGAACGTGGGTGGATGCAATTTGATAAAATCGCTGAGTGACACCACGTTAGCCCTCTGATGGTGTGCTGTATTCTGCTCAATACGCTCCAACAAACGGTTTGTCTCCCGCTTGTTTCTCTCAGCTTCCATCATAACCTCGGCTAGTGAAGGAGGTTGAGGCAGATGTTCATTTCTGGCTTCACTGCCTTCGGCCTGCTCTTGAGAGGCAGGGTTAGCGCGCGTGTTGACCATCCTAGGTAACAAGACAATGATTTAGTCAGAATGATAAAATTCCGACATAGGATACATAATGTAAGGAGTAACCCGGAATGCAAGATGATCATCCGTATGACATGGTAGATACAGAAACTGCTTCTTTATTCCATCGTCATACACACCATACAGGGTTTAGTACAAGACCAAACAAAGTACTATTACGGTGAAAAGGGATTACATCTCATCGGAGGCATTCCAAACTCCTATACATTATTTTTCTACATCTCCGGAAAGAGTACAAACTAGGTCATATCCCACGAGTTACGCGGGACGATAGACGACACAGCTAGAGCAAACTACATCACGCCAAACCATCACGTCTGGCAGAGCAGATCTCACAGGATAGAGATGAGGAGCTTGTGGACCATAGGGGCTAGGATGAGGTCTTGGACCAACAAACGGTGGCCTGCGGGGACCGCGAGGTGGGGTGATGCCTCCTACATCACGCCAAACCATCACGTCTGGCAGAGCAGATCTCACAGGATAGAGATCGCGCATATTTGAGAATCCAGCTTGCACTGCCGGTGCGAACCGAGTCAAAGTGGCCCAGTGATCAGCACGGGTATTGAAGAGCTCTAACCTTAAGGCCCGATTTTCACGGTCCTTATCCTCGAGCATCTCAGCAGTGGTGCGAGTCCGTGAATCCTCCTGAGTGGAGTCAGCATAGATAGCCTGGAGATATCCTTGTGCTCCCGGAAGTGATCCTGGCATATACCGGAAATCAGAATCCCGAAATAAACCAGATCTGACTCGCATAATGGTCATCATAGAGTAGGCGGCATCCTGCACAGCCATCTCAATAGTAACCCCGAGTCCATAGGAGCAGTGAAGAGGCTCGGTGGATCCAGGATAAGATGGAAATATCCTGACAGTGCAGAGATACTGGCTTTGATTAAAATCTCGGAATTGCTCTTCGACTGTGTACTCGGGATACCAGCGATATCCAGCCTCAGTCATTACCCTGACCAACTTGGCAGTATGGCCGGGTACATCTAGGCATCGAGTCAGGCGAACCACTTGATTAAGGTCGCGAGTGGCCATCTGAAAGCATAATCATAATGCAAAGGCATTAGAATTTCTAGCAAAATTTCGGCAGCATAACAACTGTAAATGCTCAAAAAGGATTTTGAGACATTTGACAAAGGATTTCGTACATACTCAACATCATCATATCAAAGTTCTGAAACCATGTTGGCAACATAATGTGGTAGTAGAACTGAACTAGGCTTGTATCCATCAAACTTATAAGGTACTACTGATTAGTAACTCGTGATCCTGATAGAGAGAACAGATCCTAATTCCTTAACCCCCGGTGGAAGGATGGACTGACTCAGATCAGAATGTCATAAGATATAAGAAGTAAAAGAGCCTTACGTTCCATCCCACAAACAATTCCCCTACATATAACTAAAGAATTTCTAGACTCAACATCGACCAGTTTGGCTTGGAGAACCTACAGGCAGTCCGGCTCTGATGCCAACGCTGTCAGGACCCCGACTCGATGTCACATCGATCTAGCTGGTAACACCTCATATCACTTTGCGGCCTCACGCACGGTATCCCCACGGGTGTCGTCTTACCTTTTCCCGGGACCGTTTGCGCCTTTTGGCTCACGTATATGATAGTGTCGCTAGCATCCATATGATAAAGAGCCCGGGCTGACATGACTAGTCGTAAACCCAAAGTGGCACAGACTTACAGGGACAGGCATCCATGACCCAGCTTCGAACGTGTCGGTCATCAGCAAGTGGGTCCGGGCTGTAGCACTGGGCTAGCAGGACTCCGGTAAACCGGGCTGTAGCGGGCTAACAGGACTCCGGTACTCAAAGCGTGACATTTCCCCGAAGGGACAGACACAGGAACGAAGAAGGACACATGCCGGCCAGCCTAAGTGTTCCAGAGCAGTAGCAAGCTACCATGGCTCAGCGGTAACACTAGGAGACATTTCCCGGTAAGAGAGGCTACTAAAGATAAACAACTAGATAGTCAGATCCCACACATACCAAGCATTTCAATCATACACACAATATGCTCGATATGTGCAAATACAACGAAGCATCACAACATGACTCTATGACACAAGTACTTTATTTAAGGCTCAGAGAGCCATACATATCATACACACAGGTACGGGTCTCTCGACCCCACATACAAATCATACAGTCATACAAGCCAACAGCGGAAGTACTTTGTCTGGGTACAGACAACTAGTAAAATAAAAGAGGCTTGGAAAGCCTAGCTATACTACGTGGTCCATCACAAGCTCAGGGTCACCACCTGGGTCTTTAGCCTACTCGTTGATGTCAACGTCTACATAGAACCCATCAGAAGGGGTTGCAGCGTCTTCTGTAAAAATGTAGATCATAGCAACATGAGTACAAGGTACTCAGCAAGACTTACATCAGATCCTACATACATGCAGAGTATCAAGAAGGGTTGGTGGAGTTATTGCAGCAAGCTAGCTTTGACTCCTGGCTAGACTATCCTACGATACTCCAACTTGAAATGTTTTGCGCACACGAGTCCACTACTCACCACTTCAATACACTACCGAGGATCCACCTCCGTCTTCCTACGGAAGAGCCATCCTCGGCACTCACACTTATCTTGAGGCTTTTAGTAGTTTCCATTTACTTGTCTATGAACTGTATAGGCAACCAAGTAGTCCTTTACCGCGGACGCGGCTATTCGAATAGATCATGTTAACCCTGCAGGGGTGTACTTCTTCATACATGTTTCCACCACTTAGCGTCTGCACACGACATGTGCTCGGCAGACTTCAAGCGAAAGCCGACGTGGGTGTAGACCACGACCTACCTAAACACTTAAGCCTCTAGTCCAGGTTTATCGCCTATTCAGGTTCCATCCGCAGGGAGTCCGGCCGAGGTTTCCCATACGGCCCCGAACGATGTGAACAGGGTTCCCGGGATACCTAACGGGTATTCGGTACACCGTGCCACGTACCTACCGCATCACAGCCCACCCCTACGGTCAGCGCTGTGCACGGCCTCCAGTAGGCTACAAACACCAGAAACTACTTGCAACTCCTGGACAGAGAGCTAGGGTGAATAAGAAGTCGAGCGGGGTCATATTTCAGGGCCCAATGCATGGTAGTAGCTGTATCTTAAATCACACATACAGATCTCAGTGCTTAAGGTCGGCTTCAATGAAACAACCCACCATGTACTCCTACATGGCCTCTCATCGATACCTTTACCAAATCGTGTTCACCACACCTCTCTCATTACCGACATAATCATTTCACTCTAGCCCATCACCCAGATGAACCAGACCTGACACAACTCTAAGCATAGCAGGCATAGCAAGGTAGGAACAACACATACATAAGGCTCAATCAACTCCTACACATGCTAGTGGGTTTCATCTAGTTACTGTGGCAATGACAGGTCATGCAGAGGAAATGGGTTCAACTACCGCAGCACACAGCAGTTTGAATCGCGTTGTCTTAATGCAGTAAAAGAGAGCAGGAGCGAGAACATGGGATTGTATCGATATGATCAAATGGTTGGTTGCTTGCCTGATGGTTCGATGCACGGATACGGTTCTTCGTTAGGGTAATCACGGTACTCCTCGGGAACAGATCCTGTCGCAAAGGACATCGATATACAAGCATCACCAAACAATGTGCAACAATATGATGCATGCATGAAACATGGCAATATGAGTGTGTTGGGCTAATGCAACTAAAGCCAGAAGTGTTTGAACAAATTTGAATCAAAGATTCAAATTCCAAATTCAAATATGGCCTTTTAAAGTGCCTTTTCTTGTTCTGCTTAAAACATCAAGTTAACTTGTTTGATCATGCATGAAAATAGTACAGATGGATAGATTGGATTTTTCTGATCATTTTTCATATATAATTTGTCCAATTTGGAGTTACAGAATAAAAGTTATGAATTTTTGAAGTTTAATTAATATTCTGGAATTTCCTGATTTAATTTAAATCCAGAAATTCAATTACTGCGTCAGCCTGACGTCACAGTGGCATCAGCAGGTCAACAGGGCTGGCTCGGGTCAAACCTGACGTGTGGGGTCCACACGTCAGTGACACAGGGGCTAATCCCGCGTTGACCCGGGCTGGTTAGCTTTGACTAGGCCCTGGGCCCACTTGTCAGCGTCAGTAGGTGGGGGGGTTAGTGACTAATTAACTAAGCCACGTCAGCCCGCCGGAGTTCTGGCCGGCGGCGACCATTAGCGCGGCGGCGAGAGTGGTTTTGGTCGTTTCGGCCACCAAATGGACCGCGGAGGCCACCGGAGTGGAGCTGAGGACAACCCGCATCTCTTGGCGGAGCCCGTTGGGGTCGGGGTGGCCGGAGTCGACGGCGGTGAGCTCGGCTGCGGCCGCCGGGGTTCGGTCGTGCACGGGAACGGTGCTGGAGCTCGAAGTCGAGCAAAACGAGGTGCTAGGGATGCTCTACGGGATCTTGCGAACTTGTTGGACTCGCCGGGGTGACCAAATGGTCACCGGAGCTGCGTCGACGGCGAGCTCGGCGACGGCGGAGGTTCGGCCGTGGTGGGAAGGAGCTACGGTGAGGGAACGAGGGGGAGAAGACGGGGGAAACGGTGGTGTAGCTCACCGCGGTTGCAGTGGGCGTCGAAGCGGGCCCGGGGACGCGCTGGAGACGGCGAATTCGACGGCGACGGTGGTCGGAGCCCGAAGAGGGGAACGGCGACGTGGCGGCGATGCAGGGCTTCCGGGGAGCTGTGGAGCGGTGGGGAGGAAGAGGGAGTCGAGGCGGAGCTCCTGAGCTAGTCGGGGAAGCGAGGGGTGGTCGGAGACGGTGGCTATGGCGAACGGCGGCGACGGTGGTGTTCGGTCGGGCGGGAGAGAGAGCGAGGGAGAGCCGGGGAGAGTGAAAGGGGTGTCGGCGAGGTCGGGGCGACGACCAGAAGACGATCCACGCGGCGCAACGGCGACCAGGGCGATGCAGAGAGGCTGGGTGGTGCGTGGCGAGCTCGGGCGCGCCATGCTCACCTCCCTGCCTGCTCTGGCAAGGGGAAGCAGCTGGCTGGCACGGGCCAGCACAGTGCTGGGCCGGCTGGGCTGGGCAGGTAGGTCCAGGTAAGTCTACTCCTTTTATTTATCTTTCTGTTTTCTGTTTTTATTTAATATATCTGCAACTTTGTTGAATTAAATAAAATACCTAGGCAACTCCAAAAATCACCAAACTACTCCTGGTCCATAGTTGGATTATTTCCAGCATGAAACATTTTAGTTTGGAGATATTTGAGCATTTAAATATTTTATATATTTTAAATGCCCAAATTCAAATATTTATGATTTAATTCAAAAACCCTAAGATGGCCTAGAAAAATGTGCACCACTTTTGGCAGAGGTTCTGAACCAAGGCAAAAATGATGGGCATTTTAGAAGGGCATTTCAGGTTCATTGAAAAATTATTTTAGTAACCCTAGTTGGTTTCAGAGGGGACTGGGGGTTCTGTCATCCCCATTTCAAGTTTCTGATGAAAGAGTAAACATGATGCAACACTCTAATGCATGACTAGCTAGGGTGTGACACCCGGGGCCATAGGTTTCACTAGTGGCTTCTCTCAAGATAGCATGTATTACGGTGGGTGAACAAATTACTGTCGAGCAATTGATAGAAACACGCATAGTTATGATGATATCTAGGCATGATAATGAACATAGGCATCATGTCCGTGTCAAGTAGACCGAAATGATCCTGCATCTACTACTATTACTCCACACATCGACCGCTATCGAGCATGCATCTAGAGTATTAAGTTCATAAGAACAGAGTAACGCATTAGTCAAGATGACATGATGTAGAGGGATAAACTCAAGCAATATGATGAAAACCCCATCTTTTTATCCTCGATGGCAACAATACAATACGTGCCTTGCTGCCCCTACTATCACTGGGAAAGGACACCGCAAGATTGAACCCAAATCTAAGCACTTCTCCCATTGCAAAAAAAAGATCACTCTAGTAGGCCAAACCAAACTGATAATTCAAAGAGACTTGCAAAGATATCAAATCATGCATATAAGAATTCAGAGAATAATAAAAAATTGTTCATAGATAATCTTAATCATAAACCCACAATTCATCGAATCTCGGCAAACACACCGCAAAAAGAATTACATCGAATAGATCTCCAAGAACATCAAGGAGAACTTTGTATTGAGATCCAAAGAGAGAAGAATCCATCTAGCTAATAACTATAGACCCGAAGGTCTGTAGTAAACTACTCACACATCATCGGAGAGGCTATGGTGTTGATGTAGATGCCCTCCGTGATCGAATCCCCCTTCGGCAGATTGCCGAAAAAGGTCTCCAGATGGGATCTCACGAGTACAGAAGGTTGCGGCGGTGGAAAAGTGGTTTCGTGGCTCCCCTGGATGTTGTTGGGGTACGTAGGTATATATAGGAGGTAGAAGTACGTCGGTGGCTGCTCGTGGGGCCCAGGAGACAGGGGCACGCCCAAGAGGGGTGGGCGTGCCCTCCTATCTCCTGGCCGCCTTGATTGCTTCTTGACTTGCACTCCAAGTCCTCTGGATCATGTTCGTTCCAAAAAATCATGCTACCGAAGGTTTCATTCCGTTTGGACTCCGTTTGATATTCCTTTTCTTCGAAATACTGAAATAGGCAAAAAAATAGCAATACGTGTTGGGCCTCCAGTTAGTAGGTTAGTCCCAAAAATGATATAAATATGTAAAATAAAGCCCATAAACATCCAAAAGGGGTAATATAATAGCATGGAACAATAAAAAATTATAGATACGGAGACGTATCAAGCATCCCCAAGCTTAATTCCTGCTCGTCCTCGAGTAGGTAAATGATAAAAACAGAATTTTCGATGTGGAAAGCTACCTATTATAATTCTCAATGTATTTTCTTTATTGTGGCATGAATATTCTGATCCGAAAGATTCAAGACAAAAGTTTAATATTGACATAAAAATAATAATACTTCAAGCATATTAACAAAGTAATCATGTCTTCTCAAAATAACATGGCCAGAGAAAGTTATCCCTACAAAATCATATAGTCTGGCTATGCTCTATCTTCATCACACAAAATATTTAAATCATGCACAACCCCGATAACAATCCAAGCAATTGTTTCATACTTTTGATGTTCTCAAACTTTTTCAACTTTCACGCAAGACATGAGCGTGAGCCATGGACATATCACTATAGGTGGAATATAATGGTGGTTGTGGAGAAGACAAAAAGGAGAAGATAGTCTCACATCAACTAGGCGTATCAACGGGCTATGGAGATGCCCATCACTAGATATCAATGTGAGCGAGTAGGGATTGCCATGCAACGGATGCACTAGAGATATAAGTGTATGAAAGCTCAACAAAAGAAACTAAGTGGGTGTGCATCCAACTCACTTGCTCACGAAGACCTAGGATATTTGAGGTAGCACATCGTAGGAATATACAAGCCAAGTTCTATAATGAAAGATTTCCACTAGTATATTAAAGTGACAACATATGAGACTCACTATATGAAGAACATGGTGCTACTTTGAAGCACAAGATATGAGACTCACTATATTAAGGACATGGTGCTACTTTGAAGCAGAAGTGTGGAAAAAGAGATAGTAACATTGCCCCTTTTTAATTTTTTTTAATTTTTTTCTTTTTATTCTTTGGCCTTAATTTTCTTTTTTTTCTTTTTGGGCAATGCTCTAATAATGATGATCATCACACTTTCATTGATTAGAACATATGAATTACAACTCGAAACTAGAACAAGATATGACTCTATATGAATGCCTTCGGCGGTGTACCGGGATGGTGCAATGAATCAAGAGTGACATGTATGAAAAATTATGCATGGTGGCTTTGCCACAAATACGATGTCAACTACATGATCATGCAATGGCAATATGACAATGATGAAGCGTGTCATAATAAACGGAACGGTGGAAAGTTGCATGGCAATATATCGCAGAATGGCTATGGAAATGCCATAATACGTAGGTATGGTGGCTATTTTGAGGAAGGTATATGGTGGGTTTATGGTGCCGGCGAAAGTTGTGCGGTACTAGAGAGGCTAGCTATGGTGGAAGGGTGAGAGTGCGTATAATCCATGGACTCAACATTAGTCATAACGAACTCACGTACTTATTGCAAAAATCTATTAGTTATCGAAACAAAGTACTACGCGCATGCTCCTAGGGGGATAGATTGGTAGGAAAAGACCATCGCTCGTCCCCGACCGCCACTCATAAGGAAGACAATCAATAAATATCTCATGCTCCAACTTCATCACATAACGGTTCACCATACGTGCATGATATGGGAATCACAAACTTTAACACAAGTATCTCTCAAATTCACAACTACTCAACTATCATGACTCTAATATTACCATCTTCATATCTCAAAACAATCATCAAGTATCAAACTTCTCATAGTATTCAATGCACTTTATATGAAAGTTTTTATTATACCCATCTTGGATGCCTATCATATTAGGACTAATTTCATAACCAAAGCAAATTACCATGCTGTTCTAAAAGACTCTCAAAATAATATAAGTGAAGCATGAGAGATCAATAATTTCTATAAAATAAAACCACCATTGTGCTCTAAAAAGATATAAGTGAAGCACTAGAGCAAAATTATCTAGCTCAAAAGATATAAGTGAAGCACATAGAGTATTCTAATAAATTCCGATTCATGTGTGTCTCTCCAGAAGGGTGTGTACAGCAAGGATGATTGCGGTAAACTAAAGATCAAAGACTCAAAGCATACAAGACGCTCCAAGCAAAACACATATCATGTGGTGAATAAAAATATAGCCTCAAGTAAAGTTACCGATAGACGAAGACGAAAGAGGGGATGCCTTCCGGGCATCCCCAAGATTAGGCTTTGGTTGTCCTTGAATTTTACCTTGGGGTGCCTTGGGCATACCCAAGCTTAGGCTCTTGCCACTCCTTATTCCAAAATCCATCAAATCTTTACCCAAAAACTTGAAAATTTGACAACACAAAACTCAACAGAAATCTTATGAGCTCCGTTAGTATAAGAAAACAAACCACCACTTTAAGGTACTGTAATCAACTCATTCTTTATTTATATTGGTGTTGAACCTACTATATTCCAACTAATCTATGGTTCATACCCCCCGATACCAGCCATAGATTCATCAAAAAAGCAAACAACACACGAAAAACAGAATCTGTCAAAAACATAACAGTCTGTAGCAATATGTAGGTTTAGAATACTTCTGTAAGTCCAAAAATCCTAAGAAATTAGGAAATCCTAAATAATTTGTATATTGATCTACTGCAGTTGGAATTAGTATTTTATCGCTCTCTGGTAAAAATAAAAATTATTCTCGTGAGCGCATACTTTCTATTTTTTTTTAGCAAGATCAAACAACAATCAACCAAGAAGATCCTAAAGGCTTTACTTGGCACAAACACTAATTAAAACATAAAAAACACAATCATAACAGAGTATATATGATTTATTTATTACTAAACAGGAACAAAAATCAAGGAACAAAATAAATTTGGGTTGCCTCCCAACAAGCGATATCGTTTAACGCCCCTAGCTAGGCATTGAAAATTTCAATGATGCTCACATGAAAGACAAGAATTGAAGAACAAAGGGATCATCATGAAACGCGTGACAAACACATCTAAGTCTAGAATACTTTGTATGCATAGGCATCTTATAGGCAAACAAATTATCATAGCAAGCAAAAGCTAGCATATGCAAGGAAGCGTAAAGAAATAATAGCAATCTCAACATAACGAGAGGTAATTTAGTAACATGAAAATTTGTACAATCATATTTTCCTCTCTCATAATAATTGTATGTGGGATCATAAGCAAATTCAACAAAATAACTATCACATAAAATATTTCCAACATGATCCACATGCATGCGAAGTTGACACTCTTCCAAAATAGTGGGATTAACATTGACTAAAGTCATGACCTCTCCAAACCCACTTTTATCAAAAATACCATAAGATTGGACATTCTCCAAACATGTGGGATCTGAAGTTGACACTCTTCCAAAACCACTTTCCATATTATTGCAAACACTATTATCAATCTTATATTCATCATGGGGCTTAAATTAATTTTCAAGATCATAAGAAGAATCACTCCAATCATGATCATTGCAACAAGTAGTAGACATAGCAAAACTAGCATCCCCAAGCTTAGGGTTCTGCATATTATTAGCACAATTGACATCAAGAGAATTTATATTAAAATCATTGCAATCATGCTTTTTATTCAAAGAGTCATCGTGAATCTCTTCATAAATTTCTTCATCATAATTTTCAGATTCACAAATTTCAAGCAAAGCTTTATAAAGATAATCTAGTGCACAAAACTCACTAGCAATTGGTTCATCAAAATTGGATCTCTTAAAAAGATTAGCAAGCGGATGAGGATCCATAGATCTTAGGTTCTGTTTAGCAATAAATAAGCATCTATTCCAACCAAACGAGCAAACGAAAGGGCAACACTATAGAAAAATACACTTCTGTGATGATACGTGTTTGTCATAGTAGGTCACATTTTTTGTCATGCATGTACATCCATGATGATTTTATGACAGAATCAAGATAGTAATACATGTGCTTTCGTAGAAGTGTTCCATGACATTACCAAAATTATCATCACGGAAGTGTCCACTTCCATGATGATAAATCCCGCGTCACAGAAGTGCTTTCGTCAAGGGTGTCCGACACATGGAAACCACCGTAACGGAACGCCGTTAAGCTATCGGGTCGGGTTTTGGATCCGATAACCCATTAACAGCCCCGACCAATGGGGATTTTCCATGTGTAAAATCATCATTGGCTGGAGGAAACATGTGTCGGCTCATCGTTGGGACAGATGTCATCCACTCATTGGACAGAAGGCGCCTATGATACGTTGACACGTGGAATGGCCCAACGAAGGCCCAATCCTGTGAAAAGGCCGGCCCGTTTGACTTGGTCAAAAGGTGGCGGGCCGGCCCATGTAAAGCCTGTTAACGGCCTGTTCACATATAGCCCACTTACAGCCTGCTAACCCAAGGCCTGTTACGCCCTATCCGAATTAGGCCCAGTAGCGTCATCTGGGCCACCCAATATGATTTCATCCCGTTTTCACTTCTGGCCCATGTATGGCCCATGACGTCTTTCGGCCCATATGAGGCACTATGTAACTCTTGGCCTATTAACGACCCGTGGTGAAACTGGCCCGTAATGAACAGTGTATCACTTCACCCATTAACGGCCCATGGTGAAACTAGCCCGTAATGAACAGTGTATCACTTTATACCCATTAACGACCCGTTATTCCGTTGGGCCATTTCCAGCCCATGTTATCTTTTGGCCTTCTCAGAGCCCATTTATTCTTGGGCTCATTTCTAGCATTCGTTTACTTATAGCCCGTTACTGTCATTTTCTGCTTGTGGGCCAAATTCAGCCCGTGGTTACAGTCGGCCCGTTTGTGGTCCGTTAACACGTTGGGCCGTTTTCATAGCATCATGAAATACGGCCTATTAATGATGGCCCATTATGGTTGGTCCATGAATGAACGATACCAACTCTAGCCCATTTACGGCCATAATGCGGCCTGTTGTTGGCCCATGTTTGGCCAATCGATCATACTGCCCGTATAAGGCCCATTGATGATACGGCCCATAGAAGGCCCATTGTTTCTATGGCCCGTAGAAGGCCCATTGTTTCTATGGCCCGTAGAAGGCCCACTGTTTCTACGGCCCGTAGAAGGCCCACTGTTTCTACGGCCCGTAGAAGGCCCGGTGTCACTACAGTAAATATCAGCCCATGGTTATTGTGTCCTAGTTTTAAAAAATAGGTTATTGCAGCCGCTAGCAAACCGCGGAAAAAGAACTGCAATGACTACAAGCAAACAAATAAACAAGACAACAAGGAAATAAATAAGCAATCAACTTACACTAGGCTATCACAGCTATCACACATATTACATCCACTAGGCATCAAAGTTCGCCACCAGTGCAAATAAACGCGTCGACAAAAGAATATACAAAACTGAGAGCACTTCAGAAGGCACTAGGCCTGGCCAGGTCGCCCCCCCCCCCCAAACAGCTGAAGAATCTGAGTAGACCTCAGTTGTGTCAACGATAGATGCATCAACACTAGATTTAAGGCATGATGGTGCGCATAGCATTCCTCTGACATCTTCATTGCATCTTTGACTTCAAGTCGGAGCTGAGCTGAAGCAAGCCTTTCCGCTTTAAGTTGAGACTGAAGAAGTAGAACTAATTGAGGCAGCGACTGGACAGAGGTTGTCTCACACCTGCTGGTGAGTAGCTTCAACTCACTGTCTTCATCAAGACAGGACCTTGGGGTCATCTTGTTGTCCTCAAGATGGTTTGGCTCACTATCTTCCCTAAAGTTCTACCTGGCGTAAGAGATACGACTCTGAAGGAGAAACAAGGAGACACGTAACAGGTTTCACAATTATATAAGCAAATAAATGGATCTGTTCTGTATAAGGAACATGTATTTACAACTACAATTTGAAACTGGTAGTTGTTGCAAACATCCAATCAGATGTAAATAGCAAAGCAAACAGCAGTGGAGGAAATGATGCCTATCCAAATCTATACTAGAACAATGTTTGATGGCTTGATAAGGATGAACTTACATTACATGTTAACACGGGCTGGACAAAACCCTTCTCCATGTTGATGGAAGGATAATTCAATAAATTCCCCAAAGAAAATTCTTTATAAGCGTTGCCATTATTCTACATTTTGCAAAGAGTAAATATAGATCAAATAATATTGGAAGAAACAGAGGATAATGAAGCTCATGTGCATACTGATGATACATAATCAAATAGCAATTAATTAAGTACAGCGTTACAAGGCAATAGGGAGGGAGGTACTGACAAGAGCAATGCAGAGCCCATTATTGTTTTGAGATCGTATGATCCTTTGAGCAAGGAGATTCATCTGAAATTAGTTTTCATACAAGAGAGAAGGTAAGGCACAAGCAGAAATTTAGGAGTTCTAATTTTGAATTGATATCATAGACAGTACCTGACACTGGGCTCCCAGCAGTTCTAATAGGGGTTTGTCCACTGGAGTAGGGGTAAAGTGTGGTACAGTTGGGCCTGTGTTTTCTGTGGCTGCTGATCTATCTGATTTAACAGGTACCACTACCCTTTCCAAATACCTAGTTTGTACTCCTTGAGGATCTGCACTCACCCTCTTCCTTTTGGACATCTATTACGAAATAACAACATTTGACTGGAAAAACATAGTGTGACGACACATGGAATAGGTACAGAAAATGGATAGTTATGGCATATACTCATATATGATGCTTAAACTAAGCAGATGGTGTAACAAAGTGGAAGTAATGCAAGAGGTCAGATGCAAAATATGTGCGACCAATACAACTTTGCAAAGTTAAAGCAAGCACCTTGATGGGTGAATAAGATAGGCCATCCTCCACCATGCCAAGTTTGTTAGGCAGTGGATCGTTCCGCAATATTCCTCTCGTGCACCCATTCTCATATTCATTTTGATAATGTTCAATATCTGACATGCATGAAACATAAAAAACAAGTGAGATTTTCTTTGTAATGCAGAAGTGATTCTAATCCAATACCGCCTCCCTGCAAACCCCTTTGTGCTATCTCTGCAATTCTTTTAAAAGATGCCATGCATGCTATAATTTGTTGTGTGCATTAATATAATGTGGCCTACTACTCAAAATATGAGAGCTCCAGAAGTGATGACACTTCGCAGATGATAGCTTCAACATATAGTAAAGAAGAACAAGTCGACCTGACCTGACAGATTCAAAATATACTAAGGGAGAACAACTCGACCTGACCAGTCGACTACAAGACAAGAGTATCATCTTAAAGAAGAGCAGAAGAGCAAGCAGATTGAAGATATTACAAGTGTTTCAATACAATGTCGGTTGGCCACCCATGATGAACCAGAGCGCACAGAGAAATACTATTCTTTCCTGTCTCTCCATATGTGGCTCACATGCATTTCGAAACTAAAGTAGGAACATTTAGCTAACCAATTAAACATATCTCAGTTTTACTAATATCAGCAATAATATCAGATATGAATTTGTACAACTAAGCTTGTTTAGATCGATGGGTGGAGCAGTGCTATTACGACACGAACCACGTAGGCTGATTATGGTCATCATAAAATGGGGAAAACATAAGCATGATGAGTACAGTGTTGACCGTGGCAGTGGAATGGCAGATCTGAAGCTGCAAACCGCACAAAGGGTAGTTAGCAACTGATGTTTGCTTTGAAATAACAACTAAGATTTGGTATGGACAAGAAAGTACGGTCAACAAGTGACAAAGAAATGCAATTATGTTGTCTCTCTATATGTCGCGACATGCATTTGGAAACTCAAGTGGGACCTTTAGCTAACCAATTAAATGTGTTAGTTAACTAATATTAGTATCATATCACAATCATATTTGAACAACTAAGCTTTCGAATTCTGAGTGTTGTGTTGTTTAGCTTGAAGGGTGGAGTAATGCTAGTACGACAGAAAGCACCTACACAGATCATAGTAGAGTAGATAAAAGGGGAAAACCCTAAGCATCAAGAGAAAAATCAGGAAAGTGGAACTAGCTGGACCAGTGGGTGGCGCACATGCTTTTCAAAACGAATATAGGAACATTAGGTGACCAATTAAACGTTCTCTGTTTTAGTGATATGAGCATCATATCAGATTCGTATTTCAACACGTAAGCTTTGGGTTGAGGTCTTGAGGAGCAGTGCTAGCACGACACGAAGCACCTACGATGATGGTAGTGAATATAAAGGGGGGAAACCATAAGCTTTACGAGTATAGTGCCCGTGCCATGGAGGATCTGAAGGTGCAAACCAGACAAAGCTACTTCGCAACCAATGTTTGCTTTCAACTAGCCACTACAATTTGGTACGGACACGAAAAGTATAGTAAACAAATTACGATCTATTTTCCGGGTGAGATCAATAACTTAAGCACATATGGAAGAGTACCACCTCTCTTGCGACACCGTGTAGGCCTATGCTGATACGTTGAGGGTGCTGCAGGTGCGATGGCTGTCAGTGGCGGGGAAGAAGACTTTAGATGGCAGACGGCCTGGTCGGGGGATATATCCTGTTGTCGTGGACGAGGCGTTCGTAGGAGCGGCAACGGCAAGGTGGACGACGGTGCCGATGAAGCAAGAGGAGGCGATGAAAGGATCCTGGTCCAGCGTCGTGGATGAGAGACGTCCATCTCTTGCAGTGGACGATGGGGTAGGGGTAGCGGCTCCGGCAAGGTGGAGGATGGGGTGGCGGACGGAGGAGGCTGGCCGCAGTGCGGAGGTTGTCGTGCCACCGACGGTGTATGAATGGGGAAATGGAGGGGAGGGGGGGACGATCTCAAACTTTGGGACGCGCTTCTCTGAAATGGGGGAAAGTTACGAACTTATCCCCCATTTAAAATTTCAGACATCACGTCGGTTGGGGATAGGACGGTAATCTCGCATCTCCCAAATATTTGCCGGTAACTATTTCGGGCGAGGAGAGGTTGTTTTGCCGCCCACGGTTGGCGCCCATGGTGTATGAACGGGGCTGAGAGGTAGGGCGGTTGTGTCACGTCTGATGGAAGTTACACATCTACCCCTATTTAAAATATTAGCCTACATCGATTTCGGACGAGGAGAGTTTGTTTTGCCGCCCACCATGTATGAATGGGGAAATGGAGGAAGAGACACATGTCTTTCGGACGAGCTTGAATCAAATGTGTTTTGCCGCCCACGTTTGGCGCCCACCGTGTCTGAATGGGCTCAGAGGCCGTCGTGTCACGTCTGATTGAAGTTATTAGTCTACCCCTATCGACAGCAGTGTAAATCCGGTCGATAAGGATGTCAAGTGTCAGGGGTAGATAGTAATTTCCATCTCGAAAACAATTGCTTCGGGCAGCCCACAAATTATAGTGGGTGTTTAGCCGCTTCGTTCAAAACTTGGGAGAATTAGCATTCACGTTTGCCCTGGGACCTAGCAAACTAAATTCAAATCCAATTTGTATTCGATTATGAATATCCACAGGTAATTATAAGTTTGGTTATTTATTTCTTCAAAACCACAACAAAGATTCATTCCACCTTTATATATGATTATGATTTAGAAATGCCGTGATCTTCGAATTCAGCAGGTTGGATACACTCTGAGTCAAACATTTATTTCATCCAATACAATATGCTCACACGAAAAACAGTTCACCTTATGTCAATCATACAAGTACTGAGGATTACCTCGCCTAAAAAATTCGGATCATTACAACACATGGACAACATAGGGGGTCTTGCAACATAATCCATTCAGAGACATGACACAACATGCAAGTGCAACAATCTAATGACAATTTTAACTGGTATCTAAAGAAGAATCGGGATTACCTTGGGCTTCAGATAGCAGAAACAACAGGACCTCCTCCGTCTTCACTTCCTCCAATTCTTGGGTTTCTTGCATAATGCGTGCCGCTAATTCCGTAATTTCCAGACTCAAGATAAAGATTACCTCATTGATGGCAGCCACACCATCTCTTTCTGCCTCTAGTAGAGCCTCAAGCACTATAATATCTGTGCTCAGACTGCTCTCCAGCGGTGTTGCCTCTGAACTGCTACCATCTAGTAACATGGATGGTGCACTGCTTCCACAAATAGATTCTGGGGTTGTACATTGTGTCCTAGTGTGAACGGCATCCTGAAAGGTTTCCGCTGGACACAAGTTAAAGATAGTTATCATATGATCCAGGCAGTAAGCTTACATGGTAAACGACGGACGAATTATCGCCGAGCATGGCAAACTATATTTAAATAGTTCGAAGCAGCATCAGCCGAAAAGAAATTAAAATGGTAAGATGGAACTAGGGATGTAAGTGGCAAATAAACGACATCCGCAAGTCCCATCTAGTTAGTTTTTGCTACCTCCCTAGTTCATTTTCCTCAAAAAACAAAAACTCTTTTGAACTATCATACCACTAGTGGACTTTAATCGGGATTAAACGGGACCCAGTTGACATCCCTAGTTGAAAGGGGGTGTACAACCGCTATATTTAAGTTGCCAAGGCATCTAAGCAGTTGAAATAATCTGAGAAAGCACTTAACAGTGTGGCCTCATATAAACTACAAAGACAGTCTTGTGATGAAGTTGAGAGGAAAAGTTAAGGACTCAAATGAAATAGGCATGCATTTATTTACGATAGTACAACAGGCACTGCTGACATATTGGCCAACTCAGGTATAGCATAACAACAAACAAGCATTCGAATCAAGCAATACAACAAAGCAGACAACTGAACTATTTGTAATTCTGTAGGGTTACACGTTGAGGGCACAAGCCAAGAAAGCATCCCACTCGCATTACATTCACATGTACTAAAACACACTTGCTTACCATATGTTGCTGTGAAGCCTAGCTGTTGTTGCAATGTTCTTTGAAGATATCGTTAGCATCCCATGGTTGCAAATCTAGTTGTTGTAGTTTATTCTACACCATCTATTTTGGTAAAATTAATTTTAATCGCATGCACTGGTCCGAATTGGTCATCAATGGTTCATCTAAACTAATGAAAGAAGGGTGTGTGCATACACGACAATATATCTGCTTCCCTCTATTTTTATGCTTGTTCGAGGTGCCAGCCCCAAAAGAACAAATATTTTGCTTGATGGGGTTGGCAGCTCCATAATTAATAGAAGCATCAAATTAGTCATGCAACTTGGGAAGATCAAGAACACACAAACAAGTAATGAACAGAGGCTCGGAGCAGTGATGTAATAGCTAGCATCAGAAAATGTAGGGTAAAACAAACAAAAAGCAGCGGAACCGAGAACATTAAGCAGTCTGATGGAACCAACAGGTGGCATCAGAACAAAACTAAAGCATACTCCCTCCGTTCCTTTATATAAGGTGTATTTATTTTTTGATAAAATTTCACAATATAAGGTGCATTTCTTCTAATTCCTCATAATCCCTTTTTTATCCCTGTAGAAAAAGGAAAGTATCTCTCTCCCGATTTTCTGTATCTCTCTTTATAGAAAAAGAAGGAAAGTATATCTTTCCTGATTTCCTGTATCTCTTTCTTTCAAAGCCTAACTGATTTACTTGCCAGTTATCAACAAATTTGACAAGGGTAATTTCGTACTAATGTATCTATAATTCGTTGCCTTGGTCACCGTGCCTAAAAATATACACCTTAGATAAAGGAACGGAGGGAGTATTAACTATATGTGCACTCGTATGTAATTTAGCACATGTAACATGTTCACTGCCAGAAGTATGGCCCTACAGGTGCAAGCAAAATAACGCGTGTCATGAAAAATTGAATGATGCCCTAAAGAAAGTCAAAGGTGCGGTGCTTATGCTAGGAAAGTGAACGTAGGCGTCGGCCGTTGGATAATAGTACCTGATTCTCGGCGGCGTATGGGTATCGTTGTCATACTTGATAGCTAAGGATCATCGATGGTGCTCATGTTGTGGTTGAGTTTGGGCCGGCTGTCGCCGTCGCTGAAGCGGCTCCGGTGCTACGGTTGCGGCGCCTGTCGACATACAAGAAAGCTCATCTGTGGTAAGTGAACAGTTGCACGATAAAGAGAAAAACCGAAGGAATACAAATCGAAATAACCTAATGAGGCTGCAGCTCGGTAAAGCAAGGCCGGTGGAGTTGAATATGGCATCCGTGGAGCGGGTCCGGTGCAGTGGACGAAGGCTTCGGCGGGCGCGTTGTACAGTGCTTTCGGTGAGGCGGATCTGTTGCGGCGAACGAGGGCTTGTATGAAGGGCCAGTGAAGGGGCGGACGAGGGAGTCAGTGAAGGGGCTATGCTGTGGTGGACGAGGGAGCCGGTTAAGCAGATCGGGTGCGGTGGACCATGATGGCAGTCAAGGAGATCTTGAGTGGTGGACAAGCCAGTCGCTGAAGCAGACCCGGTGAAGTGGTGAGTTGGTAGTTGGGGGTTCCAAGGCGCGGAAGGTAGATCCGGCGGGGTGTGAGGTCCACCGCTGCGGCGGGGGACTAGATTCGGCGGCTTGCCGTGGTTGGGGGGGTCAGGGAGGGGAAGGGGAGGGGCTCTGCGGAAGAATGTTGGGGGCAAAGAGGGGAAAACAATGGACTTACCAAAGCAGCCCTTTTCCATTCATGTGGCAGGGGTAAAATAGGAATATCGCAGGGCTAAACTTTCGGGCGCGTGATATTTCGATGTGAGCGGGAAGTTTGAAAGCTTTTGGCGCCTAAAATTATAAGTATTCTGCTCTCGTACAGCCGACTATGGTATCATGTGCAAGTTTTGAAAATCAATGTCTCCAACTTGAAACTTAGATTGTCCATTCAATTCAAATATGGATCATTGAGCTACTACAAGCAAATACCATCATACGGTCCAATTCAAATGAAATTTCAAATGTGTTTATCCTAAATATGATGACAAAAGCAAAAATATGTATGTGTATGAATAAAGTGGATGATTATAAAGTTTGAACATGCCCGTATGTGTATATCTCTAGGTTTGATATATGAATTTGAAATCACGAAATCCTGGCTTAAAAAATGTACCTCCGTTTAAATGAATTACAAAAGCTAATGATGGAGTCGAATTCCAAAATTCCAATCTTAGGTTTCTAATTCTGGTACATCAAGGTATATCACGCATGTTCAAAAGTATCATTATCTCATAGTACAAACTGTGAAACAAATTGATTAACCATGAGTGCACAATATCTCAATTACGCTAAAGTCCCTCAAATATAGACACCTCACTCTTTATCTGAAGTCAACCCCCCACCACACACACACACACACATAGAGAGAAGTCGTTCTCTCCCCCAAACACCAACACACGAGCACATTAACACCCCTCTCTCTTGTAAAGTCTGGGCCCCAACATAGGTCTCTATCACTTTATCTCTCGGGCAGACACATATCTCTTCCCTCACTCTCTAGGTCTCCCGCTATCTCTCTTACCCAAGCACACACACTATGTAGAGTGTATATTTCCCATACACACAAAAAGTCGCCCCCAAACGTCTATCTCCCTAGTTATGTGGTTCTCACGCACTCACCTCACACACCACCCCCACTGCAAACATGCACACTTTGTCTCCTTGTGCACCACTCTCCTCTTTCTACCTCTCCCACATGCGGACCCGCCCCAGCTCCTTCCCTGTATACATATATGTCGTGACTCTTTGCATAGCTCCCTAATGTATAATCGTTCTCGATTTTGCACGTTGTTCTCTACACCATCTATTCAAGATCTCTCATGAAGTCCCTATCACACACACGATGACTCGCTTCCCTTGCATCTCTGTTCATAGGCCAATTTCGGAAAACATCAACATTAATATTGTCTCCCTATATATACGCCATTTATGGACACAAACGACCCCTCTCGCCCCCTCTCTTCGTCTCTCTCTCTCTCTCTCTCTCTCCCCGTCGCTAGCTCTCTCTTTCTCTCACTCTCACACCCCTCTCCCACACACACACTCGATGTCTCTTCCAAATAGTCTGCTCCCCCCGCCCGCACCCGTGCTATCCCGCTACTACACATGTCACACCACTCCCCCTTCCCTTATACTAGGTTTACATCATCAGTGGTCTCTCTACTCCACATACACTCTCTCCCTCTCACACACAGACATGCACAAACACCCATTTATTTGGATCCTCATCTCTCCCCATGTCCGCATGTGTATCTCACACACTCACTCTCTAATTATGTATATGTGTCTCCACGTTACACAACACAAAGCCCCATGTACATGTCTCTCCACACACATAGACACAAAGAATCTGTTATCATTGCCTCAGTCTCTAACATATCACACACGCACACTATCTCTATCTCTCTCTCTCTCTCTCTCTCGCAAACACGCTCAACAACGGTTTCCCCGTGAATAACTTACCGTCTATTCATCAACAGTCGTGGCAGTACGGCGAACACGAGACGTGAAAAAGAATAAATCTACACGTGCTTAGACCACCTAGTATGACTACTAGGACTAGAGAAAGCCAAAAAGCGCGCCGCCATCACCCCCTCCTTTTCGGCGACGGGAAAATCTTTGTTTTACACAGTCGAGAAGTCATTGTGCTAAGGCCCCACATGCCGAGGCATTTAATAGAATGTAGATGCTAGTTTATGGAAGCAAGTATCGATAATACGTTTGTATCTCCATACTTATATTTCTTCTCTTATAAAAAACCGAGTTGGTGTGATGGTCCGTGTGCCATCTTGCAATATAGACCGTCCGATCTATATCTGATGGATGGAAATTAAACTAAAAGATACCCGCACCCTGAGGGATTCCTGGATTAGGGGGTATCCGGACAGCCGGATTATATACTGTGGCCGGACTGATGGACCGTGAAGATACAAGACTCAAGACTTCTTCCCGTGTCCGGATGTGACTCTCCTTTGTGTGGAAGACAAGCTTGGCGATCCGGATATTAGATCTCCTTCTTTGTAAACTGACTCTATGTAAACCCTAGCCCCCTCCGGTGTCTATATAAACGGGAGGGTTTGGTCCGTATAGGAACAATCATAATCATCATAGGCTAGCTTCTAGGGTTTAGCCTCTATGATCTCGTGGTAGATCAACTCTTGTAATACTCATATCATCAAGATCAATCAAGTAGGAAGTAAGGTTTTACCTCCATCGAGAGGGCCCGAACTTGGGTAAAACATTGTGTCCCTTGCCTCCTGTTACCATTAGCCTTAGACGCACAGATTGGGACACCCTACCCGAGATCCGCCGGTTTTGACACCGACATTGGTGCTTTCATTGAGAGTTCCTCTGTGTCGTTGCTGCAAGGCTCGATGGCCCGGCTCGTTGTCAAGGACAACATCACCTCTGGGGGAGCACTGGCGGTAGTCCAAACTCTCTGACTGGGCAGCTTCTTCATGGCCGCCCGATCGACTTCTGCGCCGATGATGACCTCTCAGGTCATCAAAAACAGCCTCCACGTCAACTCGGAACTCGCCGAACAGATGGATCCAACGGAGCTCTCCTCCCTCAATGAGCTCTTGGATCGCATCGCCTCTCTGGGAGTCGCCACAGACTATGATCGGATTGGGCTTAAACCCGACCAAAGGGATATTAAATCCCCACCAATCACCCACGAGATAGCGGTAGTGGAGGAGCCACACTTGGATTATCCCTCTATTTTGAGGACGAACTATGTCCGGATTACCGAGCTCTCTGAGTTGGATAATCGTTCGCAGGAGGACACGACCCAGGCCCCGAATTTAGAATCGGGCAACAGGCCGGAAAAATTGGGCAGCTCCCCGAAGCCCGAGATGCCAAGCCCGGAAGCTCCTCTGCCCCGAGGCGTTAGATCGGATCAGAATACAGATTTAACTATGCCCCGAAGCTCCTCTCTCCCACATCAAACAAGAGCCCCAAGAGACAGTACATTGCTACTGGGCCAGATTCCTCCTTGTGATAAACAAGGTCAAGGACTATCACGAGGAGGACGCAATCTCACTTTTTTGCAAAAATTGCACGAGCAAAGGGATCCTTAATGCTATAAGTCGCCGTGACATAGTACACTTTGCTGACTTAGCAGCCATAGTACAAAAGTACTATGCAATGGAAAGTACCTGGAAAACCCAAACAGACTTTGGGACAATTCGGCTCTCACTAAACCCTTCCTCAGAGCTAAAAGGGCAAACTCTCATAAGTTACCCGATCCAATTCCCAAAAAGCCAAAGCCCACTCCAGGACGTGGAACCGTATTGGAAAAATGGCTCAATGGGCCATGCAAACTTCATAGCACTCCGGATACTACGCTAACACATAGCCTTAGAGCATGTTGGATACTCCGGCAGGTAGCAAAAAAGCGGCGAGGGTCTTCTTGTAAATAAAGTAGAGCAACGTCCCACTGAAGACAACAATGCGGTATTGACAGTCTTTGAGACTTTCGCCTCAAATAATAGGCGCAAGCGAGCTCATCGAAATCTCGTTGAAATCTGCCACGTGGTAAAAATAAATCCGTGGAATGACACTGCTATAACTTTCAGTGCCAGTGACGAACCTCAATTCCAGACAGTCGGGGCACCTGCCGTTTTGCTCCTTAGCCCAATCGTGGACGGCTTCTGGCTCACTAAAGTACTCATGGACGGCGGAAGCGGATTAAACTTGATCTATGAAGAAACACTCAACAAGATGGAAATTGATAAAAGCCGCATTGTGCAAAGCGGGACGACCTTCCGGGGAATCATCCCTAGTCGGGAGGCACGGTGTGCAGGAAAAATCACACTCAATGTGGTATTCGGCACCCCGGAGAATTACAGGTCCGAAGAAATCACATTCCAAGTGTCTCCTTTCAGGAGCGGATACCACGCCCTTTTAGGGCGGGACACATTCACAAGCTTTCAAGATATACCCCATTATGGGTACATGAAGCTTAAAATGCCCGAACCTAATGGAATCATCACTCTAACTAGTGATTCGGACGTCGCACTCCGCGCTGAAAATAAAATCGCAGCACTAGCCCTGGAAGCGTTATCTGAAGCCCTAGCGTCTGAAGAACTAACAACGCTACGCGCCACAGTGGACAGGGACGATGTGATACTCGACAAACGACCCAAGTCCACCTGATTCAAACCTGCAGACGAGATAGTCAAATTCCAGGTCCATCCAATGGACCCCACAAAGACAGCTTCCATTGGGACACAATTGAGCCCCACAATGGACGTCGCACTATGAGACTTCCTACGCGAGAATTGGGACATTTTCACCTGGCATCCTTCAGACATGTCGGGCATCCCACACAGGCTGGCCGAACACAGCCTCAATATACTGAAAGGATACAAGCCAGTCAAGCAGACTCTTAGGCTCTTCTCAGAGCCTAAACGTCAAGCCATTGGAGAAGAGCTAGCCAAGCTACTTGAGGTTGGATTCATCATAGATATCAAGCATCCGGATTGGCTGGCAAACCTGGTAATGGTACCAAAGAAGGACAAATCATGGCGCCTATGCATGGATTTCAAAGACCTCAACAAGGCTTGCCCCAAGGATCCCTTCCCCCTCCCTCGCATCGACCAAATCTTCGACGCCACCGCAGGATACGACTCACTATGTTTCCTCGATGCATACTCCGGATACCATCAAATAAAGATGGCAGAGTCCGACCAAGCCGCAACGGCCTTCATAACGCCATATGGTCCCTTCTGCTTCAACACTATGCCTTTCGGGCTTAAAAATGCTGGCGCAACCTATCAACGCATGATTCAAACATGCCTGGAGAAGCAAATAGGCAAAACAGTGGAAGCATATGTGGACGACGTGGTCATAAAAACAAGACACGTTGAAACTTTAATAGATGACTTGAGACTTACGTTCGACAACCTCTGAACATACGACATCAAGCTAAACCCAGAAAAATGTGTTTTTGGTGTACCCTCTGGGAAGTTGCTCGAATTCATCATTTCCAATAGAGGAATCGAAGAAAATCTGGCAAAAATCTGAGCTCTGTCACAATTGGCTATCCCAACAGACCTCAAGCATATCCAGAAACTAGCCGGATGCGTGGCTGCCTTAAGCCGCTTTATCTCCCGATTAGGAGAAAAGGCACCGACTCTTTATCGCCTTCTTTGACGCACCAAACACTTCGTGTGGACGGATGTAGCCGCGGCGGGACTGGATAAAATAAAGACCCTATTGGCCAGTAATCCAGTCCTGACAGCGCCAAATATTGGCGAACCTATGCTACTATACATAGCTGCAACACATCAAGTTGTAAGTGCAGTGCTCGTCGTCGAACGAGAAGCAGACGGATACAAGTTCCCGCTCCAAAAGCCGATATATTATGTGTCCACTGTCCTCACTCCATGCAAATACCGATACCCACACTATCAAAAGATAGCGTACATGGTCTTCATGGCATCCCGGAAGCTACAACACTACTTTCAAGAGTGTTCGATTCTGGTGGCCTCCGAAGTACCACTCAACGACATAATAAACAACTGTGACGCCATGGGAAGGATTGCTAAATGGGCCATTGAGCTCCTTCTGTTCGACATAACATATAAACCACGATGGGCCATTAAGTCGCAAGGATTGGCCAACTTCGTCGCCGAATGGATAGAAGCCGAACTCCCTAAAGAGTACGGCGCGTAGTCCAACTGGATCATGCACTTCGACGACTCTAAAATGATGGCCGGATTGGGAGCGGGTGTAGTCCTGACTTCCCCCACCAGGGACACGGTCCAATACATACTTCAAATATTATACACGGACTCCAACAATGCAGCCAAATACGAGGCTCTGTTGCATGGTCTTCGGATGGTAGTCTCTATGGGCATTCAACGCCTAGAGGTGCGTGGGGATTCAAACCTCACAATATCACAAATAAACGGAGACTTTGAAGCCAAGGATCCGAAAATGGCGGCCTACCGCAATGCCGTCCTCAAAATGTCAGCTCGATTCGAGGGGCTCGAATTCCACCACGTGGCTCGAGAAAACAATCAAGCGGCGGATATCCTCGCCCGCATCGGTGCTAAACACGACCCTGTCCCACCTAATATATTCCTAGAAAGACTGTTCAAGCCATCCGTGGTATGGGAAGGGGAGTCCGGCAACACTAGCCCGGATCCAAATACAACCCCAGATTCCGAACCATCTGACATAATTGGAGGCTCCGCCACCGAAATAACACCTTCGGCCCACGAAATCATTGATGTAATCGCCTCATGGACTGAGCCTTTCTTGGCCTACCTAAAAAGGTAGGATCTCCCCGAGGACCAAAATGAAGCATGTTGTATTGTGCGGCGTTCCAAGGCCTACAAAGTCCATGAGGGAGAATTCTATAAGAAAATTGCGACTGGAGTGCTCCAAAGATGCATCTCCGAAGAGGAAGGGCGACAGCTCTTGGTTGAAATCCATGCCAAACTCGGCGGGCACCACGCTGCGGCCCGGGCACTTGTCAACAAGGCCTTCCATACAGGCTTTTATTGGACGACAGCCCGAGCGGATGCACAGGACCTTGTCCAAAATTGCGTTGGTTGCCAGCTCTTCACCAATAAGAGCGATATGCCCCCTACCGCTCTCCAAACAATCCCCATTACTTGGCCCTTTGCGGTCTGGGGGCTGGATATGGTCGGACCTCTTAAAGGGGGAAGCCATAAGAAAAAATACTTATTGGTCATGGTGGACAAGTTCACCAAATGGATAGAAGCCAAACCAGTTAAAACGGCCGAATCCGGACCAGTAATAGACTTCATATCAGGGGTTGTACACCGTTACCGCGTCCCCCACAGCATCATCACTGACAATGGCTCAAACTTCATAGCTGATAAAATGAAAACTTGGTGCGGCAACATGGGCATTAAGTTCAATTATGCCTTCGTCTACCATCCTCGAACAAACGGCCAGGTTGAACGTGCAAAAGGTCTCATCATGAGCGGCATCAACCCCATACTAGTGCGGTCCTTGACAGAATCATACACGCACTGGGTCGAGGAGCTCGACTCCGTACTCTGGGGGCAGCAGACCACGCCGAATCGCACCACCGGATACACACCATTTTTTGTGGTGTACGGTGCAGAAGCAGTACTACCCTGTGACATAATCCACGACTCACCTCGCGTGCGCATGTACGAAGAGAAGGAAGCCAAGTTAGATCGGCAGGATAACTTGGATGCCCTGGAGGAGGAGCGCGACATCGCAAATGCCCGTTCCACATTCTATCAGCAGCAGGCTCGATGGTATCAAAGCAGAGAAGTGCGGGCCAAAACTTATAACATCGGCGAACTCGTTCTACGCCTACCGGAGAAGAAGAAGGACAAACTCAAACCTAACTGGGAGGATCCCTTCATTATTGACAAAGTTCTCACCGGAGGAGCGTACCGCCTGTGTAATGCATCCGATAACAGACTCGAGTCGAACCCATGGAACGCGGCCAGACTCCGGAGATTCTACGCCTAGTGCCAAACTCAGTGTTCGTCTCCTTACCCCCCCCCTTTTTAATTACATTCCTCCCCTTTTTTCCTTTCTCGCCTTTTTCCTTCTTCACACAAAGTATTCAATACAGTGCGGATGCTCGGATCACTCCGCCCGCACATACGTGTTCTTTTTCCATATATGCCTTTTCTTCACCATTGTATGCATCGATATAACTTAAGATGTGGCCATGCTGGGTTGCCTGGCTCTTGTGTTTATGCCCTACGTTCCTGTTAATTCGGCTAGGGCATAAGGGGAGCACCTCTGCGATTGTTACTGCCGGTTCAGCCGAATGTGTACCTCAGACTGGGTGAAGCCAAAAGCTAGCATTCTTAAGGGAATATTCGGTCGGTGAACAAAAGATTTTTCTTTAGTTTATTACAACGTGAACCCCCAGAAGTTTTGTATCCTGCGTTTCTGTTCGTAGTCCGGACATGCACATCGATGCATGCATACCCAAGGAAAGGAACCCCTAATAGAACTATTCTCCCTGGAAGATGTTTCTTACTACCCATGTAATCTAACATAACTAGTTGGGTACTTGTCTGTTCAAGCACTTATGACCCCTACGCCTGGTTTCCACGCATACCCCGGTTCTGCATAACTGAGCGGGTATTCGGATACACCTCCGACTGTCGGATCCGGGGGCTAAAGCAAAAAGGTCCGCCATGACAAATGATTTTTAATCCGGCTAGGGATTACATATGACCATTAAATTACATAGTCACTTGGACTGACTATATTCTTCCTCTATACCATCCAACAGGCTATCTAGCTTGCAATCCTGTTGGGAATACTTTGCGGCTAACGCTACCTGGTCATACACCAGACTCACGGCAATTTCTTGCCCATCTGGCCCCGCCGGTCTGACTTCGGCCATATGGTTTGGGTCAAGCTTGGTGTAGCGCGTCTTCACCATGGCCCAGGCTTTCCTTGCACCTTGTCGGCAGGCTGAAATCTTCCATAAACGGAAGCGCCGCCGTGCTCTTTGGAGCATATCCATGAGCTCCCCCATGCCTCTTGGCAAGGAAGTGGATGGCCACAAGGCCTGGGCAATACCATGGATCACCTGCCGAACTCGTTCGTGCAGTTCTGAGGGGTCCTGCAGTAAATCGCCCGTGGACCCAGGCATCTCCTCTTTAGGACGGCCCGTTAACATACCTACAGATATAAAACTCTTTCAATATGCTTCCTCGCCGAGCTGTAGTATAGTTCGTTTAAGCACTTACCATAAATGCCGCGACGAAGCCTTCTGTTGTCCTTCACGGAGTCCGCCAGCTGAGCTCAAACATCTGATAATTCGACGCCCAGCCGGACATTAGCATCTTGGAGATTGTTTTTCTCCTGCCAAACCTGCGTAAGCACACGCTCGCCAACATTCAGCTATCTTTGGAGATGCGACTCACTATCTCTTACGATTTCCAGATTCGTCCCGAGATTGTCTACAGAATTTTCTGTTAGACTTACGAAGCAAGCCAATTGCTAACTGGTATATTCCTTCAAGAATTCTCTATTGAGACAAATGTTACCAGATGAGGCCTTCTGGAATTCCTCTAGTTTGGCAACCGCGGCCCTCAGCTGGGTCTTGCACTCCTCCAGCTCTTGAGACAACTGGGTATTCTTCTCCACAAGAACATGTGCATAAAATGATCCTTAAATCAGTTGTTCCAACTGTTTAAAGTCTCAGGGGCTACTGCTATACTTGCTTATCAAATTTCCTTACCCGTATATCTTTTGCATACTGGTCCATCGCTCTGGCGAGCCCGCCTTGAGCAGCTCGGATGTATGCGTCCCCCGAATTGAAAGCATTAAATGCCTCTTCGGAAAAGATGCTATTCCGAAGTACAGCCCGTCGACGCCGGTGGTTCATGGCACTCTCTACTTCGGAATTCATGGCGGAGAGCATAGCCACATCCTCTGTCGGAGGACAATTCGGCATCGGCCCCGCATCGGCCTCCACCCTCGAAGCCGGTTCCAGAATCCGGCTGGTAGAGGCATGATCGGCAGGATCTCCGGATATAGTTCGGCGACTCCTCTTTCTGCCAGAACATGAAGGACACTATTACACTTCAAACACAATAATTACAGAGCAGGTTTTTACCATACCTCTGTAATGGCGTTTCGGCCCTAACCGCCTTCCTCTTAAGCCTGCCTGACCCGGACGCCCTTTGCCGACGAGTCCCCAGGGGCTCGGCGCCGCGCTCCGATGGTCGTCTCTATAAAAATACAATATTTTATGCATAAGGCATGGCATCAGAAAGGAGTCCTCTTCAAAGGATAAGGTTTCGGCTTTGCTTACAAGCGATGCAGGTAGCAGTCCGGGATAGTCGGCGATAATAGCCACCAAGGCGCCATCGCGGCTGGCCTGATAAAATGTCCCGTTGACGAGCTCCACAGATATATCCGGATCTTCTTCAAGTCCTGGATCGAAGGCCCTTCCAGGGTCCTCTGGCTGCGGGGAAGGGCTGTTGAATCCTACCACGGCCCTCCTCAGTTCCTTCTCAGAAATATCAAGGTAAAATATCCTGATGAAGAGCGCCAGAACAAATAGAGTGGGGGAAAGAGTGACGACTTACCCAGCTTGGGGGGTTGTACATGGAAAATGCATCCCGCGGCTTAATGTGAAGGAATTCTTATTGTTCTCCTTTATACAAATTGGACAGTATTCTCGCTAGAGTAGTGGCGGAGTCTGGACCTTTACGACCATAGCGGGTGGCATCATCTTCCCCATTGTAGTGCCACATGGGATTCCCCCGATACTAAAGTGGCTGCACCCCCCGCATTATGCATATTGCTATAACCTCGAATGTTGTCAGCCCTGATTTGGCCAGAGTCTTTATCCTGCTCATCAGGAAGTGGACTTCTCTGGTATCTTCCTCTTGTGGGCCCCGAGGGTGCCAACTTCGGCGTGTCTTCGGCGTAGCTTTATTGAACTCAGGGAGGCCCGTCCGGACTGCATCCGGAAGAGGAATGTCATCAACATAAAACCACTCCGAGGGCCAGTTTTCAGGTGCCTTCTTGGGAGTACCGGACAGGTATCCGGTCTCGGTGACGCGCCATCTTTTGGCTCCGCCCACTTGACATATGGATTTCCCCTGGTTGCGAGGGACGAGGCATAACAACTTCTTCCATAACCCGAAGTGAGCCTCATAGCCCAGAAATAATTCACAAAGGGCAACATATCCTGCGATGTGCAGCACGGAGGAGGGGGTGAAGTTGTGCAGCTGGAGGCCATAGAACTCCAGGAGCCCGCGAAGGAGTGGGTGAATTGGAAACCCGACGCCCCTTAGCAAATATGGGATGAGGCATACTCGCTCCCCATGAGATGGGCTAGGAAATATCTCCGCTTGCTCCCCGCCATCATAGGTGGCTAGTCCGGCTCGGACGGGGACCATGAACGCCGGTGGAAGAAACCCTTGGGTCTGCAACTCTAGTAAACGGCTATGGGGAACAGAACACTCTTCCCAATCACCTGGCTAAGAGCTAAGGGAGCGAGAGGAGGAGCCGCGGCGACCGGCCATGTTGGAATGGTTTTTTCCAGGCACGCTCTACTGGATGCTCGCTCAAGGGAAGAAGGTGAGGTTTGGATCTGAGGATCCCCATCTCTTCAAATAGACAGTTTGCCTGCAAGGCCAGGGTGGCAAATGCAAAAATGCTCCGGCTCCTCGTATTTGTTCGACACGTGGAGATGACCATTATTGAAGCACAGAAGCCGTGGAGTACAACATTGATGGGAAGCCGGACATTGTTTGTTACAAGAGGTACTTTGGAGTATTCGGAGATGGAACCCGCCTTGCAATCATGAAGACAATCTACGCGCCGGACTCATCGTCATTGAAGCCTAGTTCAGGGGCTACTGAGGGAGTCCTGGATTAGGGGGTATCCGGACAGCCGGATTATATACTTTGGCCAGACTGATGGACCGTGAAGATACAAGACTCAAGACTTCGTCCCGTGTCCAGATGGGACTCTCCTTTGCGTGGAAGACAAGCTTGGTGATCCGGATATTAGATCTCCTTCTTTGTAAACCGACTCTATGTAAACCCTAGCCCCCTTCGGTGTCTATATAAACCAGAGGGTTTGGTCCGTATAGGAATAATCATAATCATCATAGGCTAGCTTCTAGGGTTTAGCCTCTACGATCTCGTGGTAGATCAACTCTTCTAATACTCATATCATCAAGATCAATCAAGCAGGAAGTAGGGTTTTACCTCCATCGAGAGAGCCCGAACCTGGGTAAAACATTGTGTCCCTTGCCTCCTGTTACCATTAGCCTTAGATGCACAGATCGGGACCCCCTACCCGAGATCCGCCAGTTTTGACACTGACACACCCCTCTCCACATTTGCAGACAAGGCCTTCAATCGTTCATCCTTATCTCCAACAAACCTCATTGTTGAGCAATTAAGAAAGAAGCCTCTGGAACAAACTGGCCTGGTGGCCGCTGCCAGCGTCGTCAATCCCCATGCCTCCGCTTAGTCCGACCACCTACCACCACCACACCCCACTCCTCTTCACCTTATCTCATATTTCTCGAGATATCATTAGTTTTTACACATGGGATTACTCCCGCAAGGGTCAATCACAACAAGTGTTTTATAAAAAAATGCATCTTGATGTTCCATGCAATACACGGATCTTGCTAGTACTCCTACACAAGACTAAGTTGGTGATGCTGGTTTGTCTGCCATCCGTCGTTTCTAACCATTAGATCTAAATCTAACGATTGTGAGGTAAGTTTTTGCCTTTTCTCACCGACATCCCACTTGTCTACCAATTTGCAGAAAAACCCATAATTAGTATCTTAAAACCAACCACATCCCTCCCTGACCTCACAAAAACAGCCCAAGGAATATATTCTAATTGAAACATAATATATCTCTAGTGACATATGTATATCAAAATTATAGTGTTTTGTACCAAGTTCGTGAATAAGTATTATTCTAATTATGATTCGTTGCAACGGACATGATCATTGCTAGTATTTCCAACCATGCATTTTTTCCTAGTATTCCATAGTATTGAGTTTTCCATCAAGATATTAGTCACTCATGGTTAATATTTACTTTCAATCATGTACACGTATGCACTATGTAACTAGCCTTGCTTATTGGCTTCCAAAGCTTAACTTTCACTCCTACTTACAATATGTAGAGTATTTAACAAAAAACTACCACTTTCAACCAGCCCTAGGAAGAATCTATTGTACAAAAATAGCAAAAACATACCCAAAATTTCTTAACCCACACCAAAAACTACTAGCTAGTACTCCTACCGATTAGGTTCATTTAAACCCATTTATGACAGAGTTGGCCCACATGTCCGTGCTGATGAGCCAGCTTAAACCAACACATTTTGTTTGGCCCTTGATACGAGGGACCCATATCTGACCTTCTATCCTGTTATTCCCCCTAAAATCATTATTTTTCCTGAACATTACTTCAAACAGTACTGATGCGTGTTCGTCGATGGCGTCGGTGATGAGCGAGTTGACCGCCGCTCTGCCGGACGGGCCGGACGCCGCGCTGGCCTCCGCACGGGTTGGCAGGCTGGCCCAAGCATGAATCACGAGCGATCGAGCCGCCGCGCTGGCCTTCGCTCGAGCCAGATGGCTGGCCTGAGCGCGGTGTGCGCGAGCAAGCCGTCGTGCTGCCGTGCCAATCTAGCTAGCAAACGTTGCAGACAAGCAGCTGGACGGAGCTATCTTGGCTAGCTAGTGGCCGCGAGCGCCGGACGGAGCTGGGATCCGGGCTGCCGCAACATGGGATCCGCACCGCCTGCAATTTTGACCTCGCCTTCTGCCGGCGGCGGTAGCTGCGTCCCATGGCTGAGGATGACTAGGTGGACGGGCCGGAGGTAGGAGGTCACTCGAGGATTTTTGTTGGTAAGAGCATGTACAATGGTTGATAAGGTAGTCTTATCTTAAGTCTGCCACGTATGCAAGTGGTAGTAGTTTCTTGGCATTTTAGTGGTTTCTTGCATTATTAGGGGTTTCTTGTAAGGAACAATGTATGTAATACTAGCGACAAAAGGCGATTCTAGGTTGCGTTGTACTCCAACGAGTACTACTAGTGGTCGCGGGAGTGTATACCTCATTTTGTGGGTTCGATCCCGGCCGAACGCACGGTAGCCTTTTTTTTAATTATTACCACTACACTTCGCTGCGAGCCAATATTTTACACTGGTAGTTTGAGTTTTGAAGTCAAACGGTCGTGCGGCCCCACAATCTGGGTGAACTGGACAGCTTAGCCATGTGAACGGGTTTTCCTTCCCAGCATCCCATGGCTCGCGTGCTCGGCCTAGCCGCACCTAGCTTGCAGCTTCCTCATCAGCTAGTAGCATATTTAAACTAGCGCCTCCCAATTAAGCCCGAGGAGCCGGAAAAGCCTGGCGGGGCATTGGGAACTGTGAATTATGGCTATGTACGTAAAGTGTTCTACTACTACTCTGTAGCTTGTCGCGTTGCACGCATGGACTTCACTCCATTATCGGCTCTACTATTAAAGAAATTCGTCTTGATGTGTTTTTTTTGAAACGGAGGCAAAAGCTTTGCTTCATCTCATTCATAAAGAAGGAACTACTAACAAAGTTCGACGAGATCCATTACACCTCCACAAATGGAAGCGAAAAGCCTAGTCTCGCTGTATCAAATAACTCAAATGTTCTGCCCCCGCAGTAACCGTTGCTGATAAACAAGCTGCTAGTGTGTGCGTGAGAGGAGCGGCTGAGTAGGCCAGCTACGTGAGAGGAGCGGCTGAATAGAGCACCAAGAGTACCCACTAGGCCACTACGCAGGTGTACTTCCCCTGCATTGGTAGTACAACGATGGTTCTAGAGAATAGTAGTACCCTCCACTTCCAACTGTAGCTCCTTGGCCCTGAGATTCAAGAGTTCAGAACTGGTGCACTATACTAGACTAGACTAGAAGTACAGTACATCGCACTACTAGTTGAGAAAAGTAGTACTAGTACTGCTACAGTACGAGTACTTACTCCTCCATCACATAATGTAAGACGTTTTTTGACACTAGTTGGCGTGTACAAAAAATGGCAAAAACATACCCAAAATTTCTTAATCCACGCCAAAAACTAGTACCTAGTGCCAAAAATTTCTTACTAGTGCTATTATTTACAGTATAATGCAATCCCATAACGTTCCATAATGCTAGTACTAGTAGTAAATAATAGCCTCACCCCTTCGCTGAGGAACGATCTATAGTTGGAAGGGATGAGGCCTTGCGGTTACTACGCTCTTATCTCCTCCACGCTAGTTCCCCTCCCCCCGAAGAGAAGGCAGTTCGTCGCTGCTCCCATGGATTCGCCAGGCAGTTCTCCTCCTCGTCGGTGCTGGGAGACCTTGGACGACGATCCTCTGGGAGAAATCGCACGCCGCTCCGACGTCCTCACCACCGCAAGACTCGGTGCTTCCTGCACCAACTTTTTCAAGACACTGCTTAAACAGGCTTGGGAAAAGGCCATGCTTGTTGGTCTTCCATGCATCCTCGAGGAGAAGGTTCTTCTATGGGACAATCCTTCAAATAGTCCACCGCTCCCTGGCCATGGTTGCACGTTGACTCCGCTAGAGTTGCCGACGTTGAGAGGTAGTCGGCTTTTGTCCGATGAGCAGGTCAGTAATGGAGTTTGATCATGTAGTACTTAGTTATTCCATTTCCATCCCGTAATTTCTCCAATGCCCACCGTCTTATATATAGGTCTGGGTCAGTGCGAACGAACATTGGCTTGCATACCTCCGGCCGGATAACACCATCATTTTGCACAACATCCACAGCAGTGCGGCCATTCCGGTAGACCCCTTCTCCACCATTGGGATCGGCCTTCCGGACTGGCTGGGCTTGAATACGTATGATGATGCCTACATGATATTGAAGAAGGTAGCAATTGTGGACCCGCCGACAAAGCGACAGGGCTACGACGATTACTATCTCATCGCGGTATTCGACATAAGTATTGCCATCAATGCAAGAGGCAGTAACGGCAGAGGCTGGCGCATGTTGGCAGCGGCAAATTTGTACCCCTACACATTTGAAGACGCCGTGTGCCATCTAGGCCGCATCTTCGCGGTGACAAGCCAGGGGACTTGTTTCATCTGGTTGCCATCCTACGATACGGGAGATTACAAACGGAATGCACAAACCGTCATTTGCATCCCTAACGGCACTCCATTATTTTGCAGGGACCAGTCATCCCCCGATCAAAATAAGATCGCCGATCCTGGATGTACATTTGCATCCGTGATTCGGTCTAACCTGGAACCTTGTAGCTGACTTTGGCATATTGGGATCAACTATCTTAGCAGTCGTTGCCCATGGTACCACCGATGTGCAACATGGTCACACAATCTACCACGATCGGACCGTCACCATCTACCCAGGTATTCCATTTTTAACCCTCTCGCCTTCTCTTTCATTGTTGTACTAGTAGTATACTTAGTAGTACTAGTAGGAGTACTTTTTACCTTGGAGGACGCGTATAGCTAGCTAGGCCCTTGAAGACTTGAACCCACTAGCTGCCACCATTTTTGTTTTTCCATGTCTTACTATCTCATCCATGTAGCCAAGAGTGGTTATATATAATAAGCCGGTTATTTTACTTCCTCTATACCGGAGTAGTACTATTTGCTGCACAGTATTACTGACCGCCATATTTGAGCACAACATTATTATGCATGGACCTTGACTATGTACATCACCATGTGTCCAGATCTGGGATGCCGCGTGTATCAGATGAATGGCGCCGAGTTCGACCCCCGTGATGCTACGTGGGTGGCAAGGAGCACTCTTGGAGAGTACTCGCTTTTCATCGGGGGACAACTACCCCATTGTGAAGGGGATGCCACCTTCCGTGCACGATACAGAAGGCCTGCCGTTCATGAAGCATGGTTGTGTCTTCAGTACGCACCGCCGGATGAACGACATGCTGGGACACGCTATCCCTGATTTATGCCGCTTTAGCTTGGATGAGTCTCCATCGTGTGGAACCGGACTAGAATGCTGTGACAATGATTCCCGTTGCCCACCGCTATGGATCGTTCCATCCATGAAGAACACCTGGGACTGGAACCTGGAGGAGGACATGTAGCCCATCTATAACGTGTAAGTGGAGTACGGTAATTGTGAACGGCAGCGTTCTGAATATATGTAGACTAGTCGTGCACAAATTTATCACATGAATTGGAGATGAACTTGTGTGGCATACTGGCATTTGTCCTTTAGAATTTATTACTAGTAAATGTGTTATGTGTATGTGCAACTTGTGTGGTTGTTGCACGGGCTCCAACATGCTCTTTGAGAAAAAAGGTGGCAACAATGATGATACTACAGTACAATATGCTTCTAGCAATCTGACACCGATTGAACTGTTGCACGTCCATCGTGAGGGCGAGGGCGAGGGAGAAGGCGAGGGAGAGGGCGAGGGAGAGGGAGAGGGAGAGGGAGAGGGCGCTGTAGTCAAAACCCTCTCCTCGTCCTGCGAACCACCGCACGCGTGGGCGAGGGAGAGGCGTAGTAAGCAAGCTTCTCCTCGTTCGGCGAGTTGACGGGACACATCAAAGCATTACTAGTACTAGTAGTAGTCCATACTGCATCCTTTCCGATTAATATGGCTTAATTTGAAATGAGAAAAATACACTGGCGGTCAACGTATGTAACAATACGCTCTTTACGGTCACTATATATAGTTTTGCGGCAATTATACGATCACTAGCTCATCGTAGAGCATCGTATTGCACCCTACTGACCGACCACATAGTCGATGTGGCTTTTTGTTGACTGGTTAAATTGTCACCTGGTTTCTAGGTCCCACCTGTCAGTTGGAAGAGCAAAGAAATCAGTTAAACAAAACTTTACGCAGGCGCGACATGAGTCCAACCCTTGCGCGCGAACCGCCCTGGCTGTGTATGTGAGTGCATGCACATGTCCTCCCTCGGTCTTCCAACAAAGAGTGTACATCGGCTATAAAACAAAGAGTGTAGTACATTATGTACATCTACACTTCCAATGCATTTAGCCTTTAATCTAAATCGATATTGATTGACTAATGCACCAACTTATGCTGTAGGTATAGGCTACATGTCTTTCCTTAATTACAGCATGCAATGGCCTTCATTTAATCTTCTTATCTCAATGGCCACATGCATACATAAGTCTGCTACTTTTGGGCATTAATTATGCCCTGGTCAATGTGTAAATCTCTAAATGTACAGTCTTTCATGGACGAAGGGAGTAGGTTGAGCACTTGAGCATGAGCATGTGTGTTGCATCGTGTGCTGTGTGCTGCATGGGTGCGTGAGTGTTGCGTGCGTCCATGTGTACGTGTGAGTGTTGCATGTTGCATGCATGCATGCCTGCATGGGGCTTACTCCCTCCCATTGACATGTTCATATTTCAAGCTTCCTCTGTTCCCTCCATATGGTGATACTCCCTCTATTCCCAAATAGTATGGAGTAAAAGCCTCCCTCTGTTCCCAAATACGGAGTATTTGTCTTTCTACAGATTTCAACAAGTGACTAGGTACGGAGCAAAATGAGTGAAGTGAGCGTAGAGGCATAGGGGTACTGTAGAAAGGAAGTCCTCGCGATCCATTATTCCCCATCTCGGTCAGAGAGAACTATTAAACTAGTCTTCGCAGTGAAGTGACAATACACGCTGCAGCAGATGGGACACATAATTAATAAGCTGAACCAACGTGTTGGTGTTACTAAATCAGCCTTACCGAGTACTGCCATCATGTTTGCTAGTGGAGCACGCTTCCGCAAATACGCCTACGCACCTCTGTCCTCCATTAACTGACATATGGGCCCTCTTATGGTAGACCCACATGTCATCGCTGTAACTATTTACACTTCGAAGGATGGTGCCTATATCCTGGTAGTAGTACTAGTAGAATTGAGATTTAATGCAGTTTCTTCCCCGTCTTCCACTCTTCTTCCTCCTCTCTTCTTCTTCCTCCTCTCTTCCCCATCGTCGGCCGCACACCATTTACCCCTTCTCACTGCTCGCCCGCCCGCGCCATCTTCCTTGCTAGCTCGCGCGTACCATATCTCCCCGCTCACTGCTCGGCCACACGAGGAGAAGCCTTCTTCGCTCGCCCGCCCGAATCCACTTCTCCGCTGGCTCGCAGGCACCGAAAACCCCAATGACAGAACCGACTGACACGCAGAGCCGCGATTGGAATTCCGTCCCCGATGTTCTCTTGTCGAAGATCTGTAGTCGTATGGACCTACTCAGCACCGTCCGTCTGGCCGCATGCTCGGTGTCTTTGTACCATCTACTCGTCTGCAACCGGCTGGCTCTTTTCAAGACACCCTGCTTGCTGATGCTCGATCCTCGCAGGTGGCCCTGACACCGACTTGACGATCCTACAGAGTTTGTCGTGGTGCCCCTCGACATGCTACCACTACCCGTCCACCTATCCTTCATGCGCGGCCACTACTGGGCGGGCATGAAGGCCAACTGGATCGTCCTCATCCACTACACCGGTAGTCCATGGCGTCTCGTGGATATCTACACCCAGCGAGAGATCACCCTTCCATCGTTGGATACCCCGCCATCGAGCCTCGCGGCCCGCCGGACACTCCTGCCTACTACGCATGAGACGCATCAAGCTTTTGGCTCGACCTCTGTTTGCAGAAAGTTGTAATCTACGAAGTGCCCACACCATCAGAAGACTACATGGATTACAAGCTCATTGCCTTGTTCAACATGGGATTAGTCTATTTGGAATCCGGTCGCCATACATGGTTATGGCTCATCATCAATCCTGTTGAGGCAACATTTCTGTCTGATGCTATAGTGCACGATGGCATCGTTTATACGGTCGACGCACAAATTGGCTGCCTATACTGGTGGAATCTATCGTCATGTAATTGTTCAATCTCATCTCATCTTTACCTTATGAATACGACTGCCTGTTCATTTGTTACAAATTTAGAATGCATAGCATGTCTATAACCACATCATTGCTATATGTTCCTCTCATTTCCTAGATTTCTATGACCACACATGTTATTGTTAGAGTTGATATGAGAACAATTGGCATCTAATGATTGTTAGAATACATATTATGAGCATAACATCATGATTGCTATATCTTACTCTCCTTTACAAGATTTTTATAACAACGCATGTTATTGCTTAGAGTTGATATGAGAACAGTAGTAGTAAGTGCTATGGTAGAATATGAGTAGGCGCTGTCATAGCTGTTTTCCTCTCATTGTTACATGATGTTTGAACCATGACATATTGCTAGAATATGAAAGCCATTGGCTTATTTTTTTAACTTGGCATATGATTTGGACCACGACATTGCAATTCTCTGTCTATGATATGTGTCACTGTTATAATAATCTTAATTCCACACATACTCTGAACATGATTGTTTATTTTTGTCTTGTTGGTCTCCAATTTGAATTGTTGCAGCAGATGCAAATGCGCTGGCCTTCATGATTCCAGGACCTGGAATCATACCAGCCGATGGGTGGTGGTTTATCGCTCGTTCAGCTGACGGCGGTCATTTGATGCTCATTCGCACGTACCAAATTGACCAAATCATTACATCAAACCACATGTAGTACAATGCGTGGGGCGTTTGTGACATTGATGGCTATGGTTGCTTCGTGTTCGAGAAAGATCCCAGCTCCGTTGGGCCAAGCATATTCAACTGGAGGTGGGTTTACAGCCTCGGCAACCACTCCTTTTTCCTCGGGCTCAATTATCCGATCATCCAACCAATCATCGATCATATCACCGGCGATGATTACTGTGCTATGCAACTTCCATTCGCGAGGGGGGGGCTGTGTTTACACATCATACCATGGGTTTCATGAATCACCATATCCAGAGATTCGCCAACACATCTTGTTGCCAGATAATCTTCAGTGTGTGAAAGGCATCAAGCTTCCATGTGATGGATGGCTTTTGCAAACCCGACATGCGGCAATGTGGTTCATGCCAACAGTAAATATGCACAACTTGATTCATGCTGATATCTAGACTGAGCCATGTATTCTGCTGCTGTAGCACGACCCTCTTTTGTTGGATATTATGTACTGTTGTTAGTTTGAAGCACTCCTCTGGTTTGAAGGATAGATACCTTCCTGGGATCAAGTGCATCCTAACTCACCTGCGTAGGATGTACTAATAATGATGATGGAGATGCTGTGCAGAAGCCATATATATATATATACATATATATATATATATATATATATATATAAATTGTGACACTAAATACGACTAGTAAGTAGTACAGTAGCAGTACTAGTATACGTCGGTCGAATTATTCATCATGTCCACACATTGAATTGATGTGACAACACGCCGCGGATGAGGTGACACAAGAATCCAGGCGGCATGTTCGGGTATTCTGGACTTCAGATTTGGAGTACCACTTATCTGTCGAAATCCTTCATAATTCACTTAAAACAGTCGATTGATCATACATTGAGTACCATATAACTGGAACTACCGATGCAAGTCGAAGAAGGATTGGCCAGTGCTGCCGGCTGGCGTCAAGTTCGATGCCACGGATCAGAAGCTGATCGAGCACCTTGAGGCCAAAGTGAGTGCTGACAGCGCGAGATTTCAGTCTCTCATCGATTTGTTCATACCAACCATTGACATCGAGCACGACATATGCTACACCCAACCTGAGAAACTTACAGGTAAGATACCGATCGGCCATCTACTTGCACAAACATATTCCTTTGTTTATAGCTCTATCTTTCTTTTTAGACGCTGAACTGGTGAAGCAATTACAATTTGACAGTTAATAAAAAGTGAAACAAGTGACTGCAACATGCCAAAGATGTTATGAAAATGCCAACTAGGTACACTAAAACCTGTATTCCACAATACTACAGGTATCACACTGAGTGGCCTAAGGAAGCATTTCTTCCAGCGCAATTCCAGGGCGTTCAAAAGGGGCACGTGGACACGTTGCAAGATACAGTCGAAGTGCGGCATGCACGCAATGTGGCACAAGACCGGCAATACCTTGCCGGTGATGGTCAACGGCCGGCAGACGGGCAACAAAAAAGGTTCTGGTGCTGCACACCAACAAGAACTTCGACTAGCAGAGGACCAACTGGGTGATGCACCACTACCACCTCGGGGACCTAGAGAAAGAGAAGGAGTGGGAACTAGTCCTCTGCAAGATTTTCTACCAGACGAACACTAGGGCCAGGAGTAAAAAGATTATAAGTTAGTTTGGTATTGGTAGGTGTACTACCTTGTCATCCACAAGTTGGTATTGTTGTTAATGATCTTTTGGTATGAACTTGCATTTGCTTCCAACCATCATGCCGAGGGTCGACGTGGATATAAAGCTGAATCATTTGTTTCGAAACGAATTTTCAGGCACCTGAGTTTTATTTGATGGGTGGCATAAGCACCCGCCGTTCGAATTCCCAGTTCTCCAATTTTTTCGAAACAAGTGCATGCACTTATTATCATGATAAAAAAACAATATCCGTGTTGCATCCTAGTTATGAGTCTGTACTTGCAGAATTCTCTCATTTATTGAGCACGTATATTGTTTTTTCAGGTCGAGCAAGTTTCAACTGGGTTGTAGACTGCCCAGGGTTGGTTTTGTTTTTAACAGCCCCAGCCCATGACGAAAACGGGGCACAAAGATCCAGCAGGTATCTACTGGCCTCTGGCCCGCTATTGTTAGTTATATTTTGTCTTTCAACATCCGCATGCAGTTTTTTTACTGAACCAAACACACAGCCCAGTTCTATTTTCCTCTTGGAACACATGTCCTACATCCGTTTTCTAATCTCTACCTATAGTTTTACTAGTTCATATACACGTATCATTATATTGAAAACACATGAAATTCCCTTTTCATATTTACATCCTTATTTTTGTTGTTTTTTCCCACCCAACGCTGATTTTTGTACCACTGGTTTTCCCTTAAACCAAGTCAATTGTCATACGTCTTATTTGCTTACAAAAACAAAACGATTTTTTTGGCAAATCAATAAGTTCTTAAAAAATGTTTATCATTTCAGGATTACAATAGTTTGGACTCCACCGAAATATGAAAAATAAGGTTGAACTTTTTGACCATGGTCCTGGGCAGAAAATGGGCTGTAATAAATTACTTAAGAATTAGCAAATGGGCTGCAAATTATAAAAGTTAGCAAATGGGCTTTATGTTGTCTGCCACATATTTGGAGGCTGACTTGTGGGCCTACTATGTTCATGCGTACACAAGGTTTCTCAAAAAAAGAAACTTAGTCAACAATCGACTCTACCAGCGTCAGACCGTTAGCTGTCAATCTAATGGCAATCGTGCTTCTTCAGTCTCTGATCTTCCTGCCCCAGCCGCCCAAACCAGCGCCGTCGGAACCGCCTGCTCCCACCTCCCGTGGCCAGTAGTGCTGCCGGGCAGGCCTCACGGCCCCATCATACTCGCATGGTCAACGATGTCCATCCAACAGCAGTAATGCTTCTTCAACCTCTCGTCCTCTTGCCCCATCCGCCCAAAGTAGCGCCGGTCGTGCCGCATGCTCCTGCCTACCGTGGCCGGCTGTGCTACCGCGGAGGCCTCACCGTCCCCATACTACTCCCACCGCTGGCCAGGCCATCCCTCCACTCACCCACTCCCCCTGTTATTCTACGGTGACGGCAGCCTCACACCGCAGCCGAACCAGTGAACCCTCGTACTACTCTCCACGTGGGCATCCACTGCCGCGTCTTCCCCGGCTCCGCATCGTCCCCTTCCTAGGCCTCGCAGTCGTCCACCGCCGTGGTGCTCTCGGCGCGGCATGGTCAATGTGGTTAACGACCGACTTCCATCAGAAGGGCTGACAGCTGGGTCCACGGCAGCCGCAAGGAAGTGCCTCCTTATTACGCGCAAAATAATTATTCCTCCACCTGACAGCAGGGACCCACCGGACGGGCCACCAGTATTTTGCGGAAAAACGTTTCCCCCTGACTGTTGGGACCCACCGGACGGGACACCGTATTTCGTGAAAAAAACCTTTGCCCCTGACTGCTGGGACCCACCGGATGGACCACCATATTTCGCGAAAAAATGTTCCCCCCGCTGTCAGCTCGGACCCACCGGAAGTGCCTCCTTATTACGCACAGGAAAATGAATACTCCCCTGCTAGCTGGGACCCACCATGGTGGGAGGCTAACTTGTGGGCCTACTAAGTTGACGGGCATGGATGGCTTTGTCAACTTAGTCAATATGAACGATTCTAGCTCCAGTGGCCGTACAATGTCCATCCAACGACCGTCGTGCTTCTTCAATCTCTGCTCTTCCTGCTCCAGCCACTCAAACAAGCGCCGGCAGGACTGCCTGCTCCCTCCTCCCCGCAGCCGGCTGTGCTGCCGCGCAGGCCTCACCGCCCCACCGTACTCCCATCGCTGGCCTAGCCATCCCACTACTCACCCGCACCTGCTGTTATTCTCCGGCGAGGGCAGACGAACCAGTAAACCCTCGTACAATCATGCTCCCCTCTGCGTAGGAAACAACTGCCGAGTCTTCCCTGCCTCCGTATCGTTCCCTTCCTAGGCCTCGTCGTCGTCCACCGCCTGGTGCTCTCGACGCGGCCTGGTCAACGTGGTCAACAACCGACATGCATCTGAACTGGACTGTACGTGGAGAGGCTGACAGCTGGGTCCACGGCCGCACGCAAGGAAATGCCTCGTTATTACGTGCAAAATAATGATTCATCCACCTGACACCGGGGACCCACTGAAAGGGCCTCTGTATTTCGCGAAAAAACTTTACCACCGCTCACAGCTCAGAACCACCAGCTATATCTTCGCACGCAAGGAAGTGCCTCCATATTACGCACAAAAAAAATGAATACTCCACCTATTAGCTGGGACCCAGTATAGTGGCAGGCTGACTTGTGGGCCTACTAAGTTGACGGGGACGGAGGGCTTGGTCAAGTTAGTCAATCTTCTCGATTCTAGCTCCAGTGACCGTACAATGTCCATCCAACGGTCGTAGTGCTTCTTCAACCTCTGGTCTTCTTGCTCCAGCCGCCCAAACCAGCGCCGATCGTGCCTCGTGCTCCTGCCTCCCGTGGCTGGCTGCGATGCGGCGGAGGCCTCATTACCCCCTACTCCTCCCACCGCTGGCCAGGCCATCCCTCTACTCACCCACACCCCCTTTTATTCTGCGGCGACGGCAGCCTCACACCGCAGCGAACTAGTGAGCCCTCGTACTCCTCTACGCGTGGGCATCCACTGCTGCGTCTTCCCCGGCTCCGCGTCGTCCCCTTCCTAGGCCTCGCCGTCATCCACCGCCCTGGTGCTCTCGGCGCGGCGTGGTCAACGTGGTCAAGGAACGGCTTCCATCGGACATGGACTGTACGTGGAGAGGCTGACAGCTGGGTCCACGACCACAGCAAGGAAGTGCCTCCTTATTACATGCAAAATAATTATTCCTCCACCTAACAGCGGGGACCCACCGGATAGGCCACCGTATTTAGCGAAAAAACGTTTCCCCCTGACTGCTGGGACCCACCAGCAACATCTTCGCACGCAGGGAAGTGCGCCCGGGCAAAAAAAATGATTCGCCCCCTGACTGCTGGGACCCACCAGCTACATCTTCGCAGGCAAGGAAGTGCCTGACAGTCGGGACCCACCTAGTCATTCTGGTCGTGAACGTGTACGTACATATATACTGGTGGATGTAGAGGCGCGCACGAGTCATAGTAGAGGCGCGCACGTAGCATGTACACATACGTACAGCGGCCAGGGTGCAAGAAAGAAAATACGGCCACGTATGTGTACATACGGGCGGGGTCTCGAACGCCTACTCGCGCATACGTACGGCGAGGGCTCGTGTTCATGGGGAGGCAACGGAATGCGTCGTGTTCATGGGGAGGCAACAGAATGTGTCGTGTTCATGGGGAGGGAACAGAATGCGCCGTGTTATCGGGAGGCAATGGAACGCGTGGGAGCCAACCGGCTGGGTCAGAACGGAATGCGTGGTCGCGTACATCGGGAGGGCTTGGACGGAACAGGTGATGGAAACGAGGCCTGGCGTACCGCACAACGGAGGAAACGGACCTCCTACATTCGGAACGGGGTCCTGTTGATCGGGAGGGGTGTGGCGTACCGCAAAACGGAGGAAATGGACCTCCTACGGTCGAAACGGGGGTCCTGTTGATCGGGAGGGTGTGGCGTACCGCAAAACGGAGGAAACATACCTCCTATGGTCGAAACGGGGGTCCTAATGATCGGGAGGAGTGTGGCATACCGCAAAACGGACGAAACGGACTTGTGTTGGAGCGCTATGGTCGAAACAGGGGTCCTGTTCGTCGGGAGGGGTGTGGCGTACCGCAAAACGGGACTCCACGGGATACTGTTCATCTCCACCGTCGACCTCCTCCAGCCTCCACGGGCTACCGTCGACCTCCTCCAGCCTCCATAGGCTCCTGTTCATCCAGCCTCCACCGCGCGCTACTCCACCGGCTACTGTTCAACCACCCCTCCACCGTCTACTGTTCATCCAGCCCTCCACACCACGGGGTCCTGTTCAACCACCCCTCAACGGGCACCCCTCCACCGTCTACTGTTCATCCAACCCTCCACACCACGGGGTCCTATTCAACCAGAGGCAATGCCACCGCTCACTGTTCATCCACCCCCCTCCCGTCGCAACGCTCACTGTTCATCCAATCGATCAGCTTCAGTTAGCAGCAGTAGCGAAGGAATCGCTCAATCGGGTTCAGTTAACAGCCATCGATCGATCGCTCGGGTTCAGTAACGCGTAGCCTGCAGTGCAATCACTCGGGTTTAGTTAGAGCCCAATGCCTCCCTCGGGTTCAGTTAGAGCCAACGCCTCGCACACACGCACGTACGTGTATGAGAGAAACGTGCATCGCTCGGCCCCCGACCTCCCACCGTAACCGGGAACTCCCCGAAATTTTCCTCCCCCTCGCTTCTACCATGGTTTTTTCCGTCATGGACGGCCCAAAGAATTTCATGCAGCTGCATCTCCGGCCCGCCCAGGACGAAAAGCACATTTTCTGTCATGATTTTTTGTCATAGAAGTAGGAGCCCACCACATATATGATGATACTGGGTTTTGTCACAATTATCGTCATAGAAGTGTCATATGTATGACAAAAAAAATTCGTTCGACCCAAAATGTCACGGATGTGTCTTTTTTCGTAGTGCAAGAAAAAAAAAGACAGGAGGAGATTGGGAAAGAGAGGGTGAATAAAACGGCAAGGGTGAAGTGGGGGAGAGGAAAACGAGAGGCAAATGGCAAATAATGTAAATGCGAGGGGGATGAGTTTGTGAAGGGTACTTGGTATGTCTTGACTTGAGCGAAGACCTCCTCGACGGCGCCAGAAATCCTTCTTGCTACATCTTGAGCTTGCGTTGGTTTTCCTTGAAGAGGAAAGGGTGATGCAGCAATAGTAGCGTAAGTATTTCCCTCAGTTTTTGAGAACGAAGGTATCAATCCAGTAGGAGGCTCCTCAAAAGTCCCACGCACCTACACAAACAAACAAAGAACTCGCAACCAACGCAATAAAAGGGGATGTCAATCCCTCACGGCCACTTGCGAAAGTGAGATCTGATAGAGATAGTATGATAAGGTAAATATATTTTTGGTATTTTATAATATAGATGCAAAAAGTAAAGATGCAAATAAAAGTAGATTGAAAGATTATATGATAAAAGATAGCCTGTGGGCCATAGGTTTCACTAGTGGCTTCTCTCAAGATAGCATAAGTATTACGGTGGGTGAACAAATTACTGTCGAGCAATTGATAGAAAAGCGAATAATTATGAGATTATTTAGGCATGATCATGTATATAGGCATCACGCCCGCAACAAGTAGACCGACTCCTGCCTGCATCTACTACTATTACTTCACACATCGACCGCTATCCAGCATGCATCTAAAGTATTAAGTTCATAAGAGCAGAGTAACGCATTAAGAAAGATGACACGATGTAGAGGGATAACTCAAGCAATATGATATAAACCCCATCTTTTTATCCTTGATGGCAACAATACAATACGTGCCTTGCAACCCTTTCTGTCACTTGGTAAGGACACCGCAAGATTGAACCCAAAGCTAAGAACTTATCCCATGGCAAGAAAGATCAATCTAGTAGGCCAAACCAAACTGATAATTTGAAGAGACTTGTAAAGATAACTCAATCATACATAAAAGAATTCAGAGAAGATTCAAATATTTCTCATAGATAAACTTGATCATAAATCCACAATTCATCGGATCTCGACAAACACACCGCAAAAAGAGTTTACATCGAATAGATCTCCACAAGAGAGGTGGAGAACATTGTATTGAGATCCAAAAAAGAGAAGAAGCCATCTAGCTAATAACTATGGACCCGAAGGTCTGTGGTAAACTACTCACAACACATCAGAAGGGGCTATGGTGTTGATGTAGAAGCCCTGCATGGTCGATTCCCCCTCCGGCGGAGCACCGACGAAGGCTCCAAGATGGGATCTCGCAGATACAGAACGTTACGGTGGTGGAAATTGTTTTTCATTGGCTCCCTGGATGTTTTGGGGGTACGTAGGTATATATAGGAGGAAGAAGTACGTCGGTGGACGCTCGTGGGGCCCAGGAGACAGGGGGCGCGCCCAGGAGGGGTTGCTACCTCTTGAGCACTGCGTTGGATTTCCCCGAAGAGGAGAGGATGATGCAGCAAAGTAGCGTAAGTATTTCCGTCAGTTTTTGAGAACCAAGGTATCAATCCAGTAGGAGAACAAGCACAAGTCCCTTGTACCTACACAAAACGATAGCTACTCGCAACCAACGCTTAGGGGTTGTCAATCCCTTCACGGTCACTTACGAGGGTGAGATCTGATAGAGGTGATAAATAATATTTTTGGTATTTTTGATAGATAGATGCAAAGTAAAAAGTAAAAGGCAAAGTAAAAACAAAGCAAGTAAATAAAGTGATAGAGATTGATATGATGAGAATAGACCCGGGGGCCATAGGTTTCACTAGTGGCTTCTCTCAAGAGCATAAGTATTCTACGGTGGGTGAACAAATTACTGTTGAGCAATTGACAGAACTGAGCATAGTTATGAGTATATCTAGGCAATGATCATGTATATAGGCATCACGTCCAAAACAAGTAGATCGAAATGATTCTGCATCTACTACTATTACTCCACTCATAGACCGCTATCCAGCATGCATCTAGAGTATTAAGTTAAAAACAGAGTAACGCCTTAAGCAAGATGACATGATGTAGAGGGATAAATTCAAGCAATATGATAAAAAAACCCATCTTGTTATCCTCGATGGCAACAATACAATACGTGCCTTGCAACCCTTTCTGTCACTGGGTAAGGACACCGCAAGATTGAACCCAAAGCTAAGCACTTCTCCCATTGCAAGAACTACCAATCTAGTTGGCCAAACCAAAAAGGATAATTCGAAGAGACTTGCAAAGATAACTCAAACATACATAAAAGAATTCAGAGAAGAATCAAATATTTTCCATAGATAATACTGGATCATAAACCCACAATTCATCGGTCTCAACAAACACACCGCAAAAAGAAGATTACATCGAATAGATCTCCACGAGAGAGGGGGAGAACATTGTATTGAGATCCAAAAAGAGAGAAGAAGCCATCTAGCTACTAGCTATGGACCCGAAGGTCTGAAGTAAACTACTCACACTTCATCGGAGGGGCTATGGTGATGATGTAGAAGCCCTCCGTGGTGGATGCCCCCTTCGGCGGAGCTCCAGAACAGGCCCCAAGATGGGATCTCGTGGATACAGAAGGTTGTGGCGGTGAAATTAGGTTTTTGGCTCCTATTCTGATTGTTTGGGGATAGGTAGGTATATATAGGAGGAAGGAGTACGTTGGTGGAGCTTCGAGGGGCCCACGAGGTAGGGGGGCGCGCCCTCCACCCTCGTGGCCGCCTCGTGGCTTTCTTGACGGAGGGTCCAAGTCTCCTGGGTCTTATCTGATGAGAAAATCACGCTCCCGAAGGTTTCATTCCGTTAGGACTCCGTTTGATATTCTGTTTCTTCAAAATACTGAAAAAGGCAAAAAACAGCAATTCTGGGCTGGGCCTCCGGTTAATAGGTTAGTCCCAAAAGTAATATAAAAGTGGAAAATAAAGCCCAATATAGTCCAAAACAGTAGATAAAGTAGCATGGAGCAATCAAAAATTATAGATACATTGGAGACGTATTAGGGGTGGGCACGCCCTCCGATCTCCTGGCCGCCTCGATTGCTTCTTGACTTGCACTCCAAGTCCTCTGGATCACGTTCGTTCCAAAAATCACGCTCCCGAAGGTTTCATTCCGTTTGGACTCCGTTTGATATTTCTTTTCTTCGAAATACTGAAATAGGCAAAAAAAACAGCAATACAGGCTGGGCCTCCGGTTAGTAGGTTAGTCCCAAAAATGATATAAATATGTAAAATAAAGCCTATAAACATCCAAAACGGGTAATATAATAGCATGGAACAATAAAAAATTATAGATACATTGGAGACGTATCAGTATTTTCGTAACTTACCCCACATTTTGGACAAGCGCGTCCCTAAGCCATGGTTCCCCACTGCCATCCCATCCGCCCACCCATTCGTACACCGAGGCCGTGAAAACCCGCGACGAAGCCCCACACCCTGCTCCGTCCGCCACCCAGCCGGAGCCTCTTCCCCGACGATGTCGTCCACAGCAACACCTCGACATCCCTCATCCACCATACCAGATGAGGATCCGTCGTCGATCTCGTCGTCCCGCCAGTTCAGCCACCCCGTTCTCCACCTCCAAGGAGCTGCCCCAACGTTCCCCTCGTCTTTCGCGCCACCTCCATTCCCACACCGCCGTCTTCACCTGCACCACCGGAAGAGCATCATCATCACCGTTTCCTCAGATGAAGCTGCAGCCTAATCGGCGCCACCAAATAGGTTGTACACTAATCGCCGCAGTTTCTTCTTGATTCGATCTCACAGTGTTGCCGACGCTCGATCTCGAGCCGACACGATGCGGCTCCATCCACGGCGGCGTCGCCGGCCACTTCCTCCACGACGTCACTCCCTCGGCGGCGACGTCCACATCAGTAGGAGCTGCTGCTCTGCTCTTGCTCTCGGTCCCCTGTCTGGTCTACTCTTGCTATTGCTCTTGCTCGCGCTGCTGCTCTCGCTCTTGCTCTTGCTTGTGATGCTACTCCGATTTAGCTACACTTCAGTCGATTGAGTCGACTTTTGGGTCAGTCGATTTTCATGGGGTGGGGGGGCTTGCCGGGGTGAAGGAAGAACCAGCCGCAGCGGGGAGGGGGTTCGCCGGAGAGGTGCCCTCCTATGTATCTTAGGGTTCAGGGTGGGGCGGTGGTCG